>NW_009611777.1:0-359 GCF_000690535.1 Cariama cristata
CTGTCGATGGGTTTTTTGAACCCGCAAAACAGGTCCTGGGGCCGTTACCCCCAATTCCTGCACTGCTGACTGGCTACACCAGGAAAGGAGTTGCTTGGATTAAACTAGGGGAAAATAAATAAATATATTAATTTAGATCTTCGTTCCCTTCGAAGGCTAAGAGATATCTGTTATTTGCACGTTGTGCAGAGAAGCCAGCTCGATATTAATTTAGGAAGGGTGACTCCAGCACTGCTGGTGATGTTCATTTGCAATTCCTACACACTGGCTATTATGTGCAGTGAACTAATCCTGCCTTGCCTTGGAAACAGAGCTTCCACTTAACTCACTGCGCTCCTCAGATTTCCTTTATAAGAGAG
>NW_009611777.1:373-1061 GCF_000690535.1 Cariama cristata
TTATGATTATTAATAATATCACATAGAAATTTGAATGCTCTCAACACGTGTGTAGATCTTTCCTTCTTTTTCTGGCCTTTTCTCTCCTGAACTTTTGGAGTCCTGCCGTGCTCCCCTTGCCGTGGGATGGGGAAGCTGGGAGCACCCACGTTTCGTTCCTACTCCCCGTTGCAGCTGCCGGGAGTGACTACCAGACCACAGGCACTGCATAACGGCCAGCCCTCTCACACCCTGTATCGGTGTCCGGCCGCGGAGGACCGCCGAAGCTTAATTGCATCCATCTGCTGGCATTTGCGGGAAGGGTGAGCGATACGGGCCATGCTTCACCCCAGGGAATTTGTCCCGGGGAGAGCTGCTTCTCCTCGTAGGCAGCCACTAAGTAGGGTAAAATTCTGGCAGGGGTATCTCCGGGCACTGAACTTGAAGAGCTGAAATCCTGACCCCGTTGAAACGAAGCAAGCTCTTGCCTCTGCGACCCCTTGCAAGCCAAGAGCGGCCCCTCCAAGCAAGGAAAAACCAGAGGCCGGTGCAAACAGCCCCGCCCCCGCCCCCGTCCACCCACATTTTCCCAGAGCACCAAGTGCAACCGAAGGTAGGGAGCCACCCCGCAGACCCGGACCGGGACAGACCTCGTTTAGTCCGGGCCTGAGAGGCTGGAGCATCTGCTGGGCGCTCGGAAAACTCGTTT
>NW_009611777.1:1565-1777 GCF_000690535.1 Cariama cristata
CTTCCCCCCACTCCCTTTTTCTTTTCGATTCTAGAGAACAAAAAACGGCATTTGGTGTCAGCACTTTGTCCTGTTCTGCGTTTGCATCACGACCACGCAGACCTCATTCATCACGGATCCTTCTCCTGGACAGTTCCCCACTTTGGCTGTCAGGCGTTTCTCATCACGTCACCTTCTTCCTCCACAGATACCTAATCAGGGAGAGAGCACAT
>NW_009611777.1:1927-5002 GCF_000690535.1 Cariama cristata
CGCTAAAGCAGCTTCCCCGGGGCCAAAGCTAAGGGCTCCGATTTAGTGGCGAATTTCCCCAAGCATGACACGATAGCCCCAGACACCTTTCTGACCCGGCCAAAACAACTGCAATGCTGGAGAACGATGCTGCTGAGACAGTTAACGACTTCTGAAGGTGGGCTACGAAATACCGAACGGCTCGTTAGCGGGGGGGGGAGACGCCAAGGACAGTTTTTCAGGAGCTCCTAATAAAGCCCCAGTAGGTCGCCATTTTTCTCAGAAGAAAGGTAGAGGTATGAAGGCATCAGTTTAATCCTTTTATTAGTCTTTTAAAAGACAGGAAATAAGGAACAATCTTTAAGTGATGGTTCATGACTCACACCGTTGGTAGCTTTTCAACTATTGGCTACGGCAAGACGTGCATGTAGCATTAAAAACAAAACAAAACAAAACCGCAAAACAAACCAAAACAAACAAACAAAAAGAAGAAACTGCAGGCCCAAACTCCCGTGAGTCACGGTGTTTAATAACTAACTTGGTTCAACTCTGCGTGTCTATGTGTGCTCGTATTTCCATTGTCAGAGAGTAAGGGTGTATGTTCTTCACATGTTAGATTTGCAATTTCGTGTTGATTTCGACGTTCCCTAACGATCCGTCCCACAGAGGTGTCTAAAAGCACCTACAGATTATCTCCTATCTCTCTACTACTCTAATGTGACACACCTACCTACATTTTAGGGGTACATCATTTGAGACAGATTTACAGTTCAACCCTCTCAGCAGACAGGAGGAAAGATCTGCGTGGAATATAAATTCAAGAATGTAATTCTTTCTCAAACAAATAATCTGTTCCCTTTCAAATATAATTAATGTTTTGATAGTGCATTTCTTGTGAGAGAGATATACAAAAACAGAGGCAACCTCTTGGATCTCTGTTGGTATATTTGCAACAGGAATTTACAGTACCTATCTTGTGAATGTGACAGATAGAGTGTTTTAAACATTTAGAAGTTTATTTATTAGCAGAAGTACAGCAGGAAACTGATAGGTCTTTACTATCCACCGTGCCCATTTTACGCACGTTTTTGTTGCAAAGGAAATTGCAGTTGCAGGAGGAGGGCATTAGCCTTTCATTGGGATGAGAAATGTTTCCTAGCTCTCAGAACGCAGCCTTCTGTCCTGTTGTGCTTGGGAGGCACACGTCCTTGCGCTTTGTCTTTCATTCTCCTCTATCTTTCCTCCATGAGGCTGAGCCTACATCCCTTTTTTCGCCCGCAGGGAGTTAAAGAAGACAGCGGGAACAACATTTCGGTTTTGACAGTCTTCAGCGTTCAGACTGGTCCGGGCAACGATGTGTTGTATAGTCAGTCATATAGTCTGAACAAAGCCATGTTTGAAAATGTCCAGAACATTTGTCAGATGCTTGTTAAATACTGTTATATGATGGTATGGCTCATTAGTTATAGATCTGCTACCAAATCCAGCGGGGCTGAGTTATCTTTTTTTTTTCCCTTTCCCCTCTCTCCTTCTCTTTTCTTCTCTCTCTGTTTTCTGTCTAACACTGGGTACGCAAAGGCGATTCTGCCACGCTCAGGAGCACGAAACTCAACGATATTCATTCTCAGTGCCTGCATAGTTTCTAAAGCACAACACAAAATTGTTCTGGTGAAAAAAAAAATCTCACTTTTAACTCCAAATGCTACAAACACTGGATATCGGCTTGAGACCAAAGCCATCTGGATACTCCAACCCAGTTCGTGAATGGCCAGGTTCGACTTCCACCAGTATTAAAAGTAAATTTCCCATTCGTATCACTGGAAACTGCATTAGGCCCCCATTATGTCTATAGCCTAGCAATACATTTTGGCATGCCGTTTATTTTCCAATATAATATTGGGGTTTTTAAATACGGATATTAAACGGAACAGCAGAGAAATTTTAAGAAGGCGTTGCTTTCCAGCTGGGGTTACCTCGCCTTGCTTTGCTCAAACCGGTATTTTCAAAGAAAGGGAGGACACATCTGAAAATTACTTTTCACAGAGAGAACCAGACCTGTAGTCGATCTGAAAGTTTTTAGCAACAATAAATATTAGTAATATGCGTCATTACTAACCCTATAAAGTAATCAGTGGACTTCAAGGAGCGGGGTTTGCATTTTCAAAATAGTGCAAGGCCCTCTAGTTGTAAAGGAAACAGACCTGGCTATTCTGACGGCAGGCTTTCTTAATTGGGAAAAAAACCCAAGCAAACAAACAAAAAACTCCTGAATTTATAGTCTGTGAATAGATTGTTACAGCCCCCCAGAGTGTTACCTCCCTACACAGGAGTAAGATAACTTGGATTGGGAGTGTACAATATTGTAACTCTTTTTTCATTTTATCATGTGTTCTCTGGATTTACCTTTTTTCTAGAAACGCCTGAAATGTCTTGTACACACCTGGACACTATGACAGAGATAACCTTAGTTCAATACAAAGTTACCAACCTCAGTCATTGAGATCCAATTAATTCGATGTTTGCCTCCAGTGATCTGTGAAAAAAACATATGGGGTAGGGGGGACGACACAAAAAAAGGAAAATATTTACCGCATTGATCTGATTGTATCTAGGAAAATGTCAAACACACAGTTTTAAACTAAAAATAATAAAAAAGAATACAAAGAATTTCAGTACCTCTGGGATATGCAACTGGTCTTTTTTTTTTTTTTTTTCCCCAAAAAAAATCTAACATTAGGGAAGATCACACTTACGTTCAGAAAATATTGTTATTTTTCTTAATGGGGAAAATTGGACTCCTGCGACTTAGATCTGTGGTTTTTAGAACTGGGATGGAAATTGGACTGACACCACTTTGCACTTTAACAATCGGATTTCGTCAGGGTACAAGTTGTTTGTTTAACCCGACAGCTCCGTGCACCCCGTCGCACGCTTTTACACACTCATTAAAACGATTATTCACGACCTGTCGAGTGTTTTCTCGTTCATTCACAGGAAAGACTTAGCGCTTTAAGATTCAAGCGCGTACGGTCAGCTATACCGCGGGCCGAGGGGAGAGATTACTTATCTCTGTGATCATCTGATGCGAGGCAGTCT
>NW_009611778.1:0-2404 GCF_000690535.1 Cariama cristata
GTGAGGAGCCCAAAACCGAACACAGTATTCCGGTATTTGAGTATTCGAGTATTTGAGTCAACATGGTGAGGAGACCTTGAGGGTGGCTGCTGGTATGAATCAGGGCCACCACACCCCATAAGAAATAAGAGATGGACCTGTTGGAGTGAGTCCAGAGGAAGCCACGGAGATGACCCGAGGGCTGGAGCACCTCTGCTGTGAGGACAGGCTGAGAGAGTTGGGGTTGTTCAGCCTGGAGAAGAGAAGGCTCTGGGGAAACCTTAGAGCAGCCTTCCAGTACCTAAAGGGGCCGACAAGAAAGCTGGGGAGGGACTTTGTACAAGGGCAGGGAGTGATAGGACAAGGGGCAATGGCTTTAAACTGGAAGAGGGAAGATTCAGACTCGATATAAGGAAGAAATCTTTTACCATGAGGGTGATGAAGCACTGGCACAGGTTGCCCAGAGAGGTGGTCAATGCCTCATCCCTAGAAACATTCAAGGTCAGGCTGGACAGGGCTCTGAGCAACCTGATCGAGTTGAAGATGTCCCTGCTCATTGCAGGGGGGGTTGAACTAAACAGCCTTTAAAGGTCTCTTCCAACCCAACACACTCCATGATTCTATGAAATTCTGGCCAAGTGCAGACCTGGACCAGGTAGCCCTAATTGCTGGTGGCCCAGTAGCACATGTCCACTGAAGGCAGAGGGCAGCAACAGCATAAGGCTACAAAGATGCTGCAAGAGGTGTCTGGGGGTGATGCAGTGGAGCCCCCAGATAGAGTCAGGCCCACCCTGCGTTGGGCACCGTGCAGAGCTGAATGGTCCGAACGGTCCTTAGGCTTGCAGCCTAAGGAAACCCAAGTGTTTGGACTCTTCTCAGCGCTGCTGCTTGCAGGAGGTTAATCAGTCCTCGCTGCTTCTTCATGTACTTCAGAACTGGATGACAGGAGAACGATTCTTGCGGGAGGAAGGAGGGAAAGGCCAGCCCAGCCTCCCATCATCAGCATTCTTCTCTGGACGAGGAAAACACTTGTGGTGTTTCATAGCCAAGAACTGCACACTGAGACCTGCAAATATAGTCTTCGGTTTTAAAACTTCTCCATAAGCTTGTAAGTTGTTGGGTTGTGTTGTTTTTTTAAGTGGAAAATAAGGTTGTTAGAAAAGCCTTAACCATCCTTTACGAAAGAATCACTACTCACCAGTGACACTTTTCAGCAATCTTCCTCCACTCCGTATTTTTCCATTTTTGCTAGAGCTGGGGATGAGAAACAGCTAGTGCATTATTAAAAGACTGAGACGTAAGTGCTGGGTTTGTGCTACGTTCAAGGGAGAAAACGTGAACCTCCTGGAGGTCGGTCAAAAATTGAGAAATGCTTTAATTTCTTTTTTAAACCTCTGGAAAATCCATCCTTTGACCAGTTCTCTAATTGTGACCATGGTTGTAACTGAAGCAAAGGTCTCAGAATCAGCCTTTTGCTTTCTCATGAGCCTGATCTTAGATCCCAGCGATGCAGGAAAACGACAGTGAAATGTCCTCTTGCAGGCAAAAAAACCAAACAACCCAAATAAGTACCACCACCATCACCCCAAAAAAAAAACACCCTCAACTCTCTTTTTTCTTCTCTTGCTAGTTCTAAGAAAAAAATCTTAAAACTGTCAATGAAGTTTTCTGAAACAGTGACAATTCACCTGTTCCTCATGTGTTAGAACAAAACTTTCCTACTGCAGCTGAGCAGGAGACCCGTACCTACACCTTGAGGACATCCTGATGGGAGATGAGCGGTTCCAGCTTGGAGGTTCAACATCATTGCCCATCCCATCCAGAAGAGAAGCATTGTCCATCATCACCTGCTTAAAAAACCAGTTCCTGATAGTGTTTGTATGGTGTGGAGCTTAAAGTTTCACGCCTTCTGGTGGGGAGGGTTCTTCTATCGGACTTCTCCAGGGCCTGGCACATCTCAGGGCAGATTAGCACGACCCGATTGCAGAGCTTTGTAATCCAAAAAGGTGCTGTAGCTTCCTAACTTGCCTAGGGCCCTCCCTGCTCGGGTTTAGCCCTTGTGGGCCCCAGCCAGGAGGAAAAGGAGTTGATTGAGGGGCTCCTCCTCCTGAGCTCACCTAGGGCCGGCCATTAGGAAGGTGATCAAGTCGCCTCTCTGTTCTGCAGTGCTCGGGGGGATGATTGCATCTCCCTCGGACGGGTAGGCACAACCATCTCAATTACACCTAAGAAGGAGCGTAATTGAGCCTAAATTGAGTCAAACAGAGGCAATTAAAGCAAAACCCAGATCCCCGCTGGGAAGCGAAGCCGCAGTTTATTTTGGACTCATAACCACAACCAAAATAAGAATTAAAGGGCAGGATCGCCGCCCTCCCCTGCAGCCGGAACGGCAGGCAGGCTGAGCTAACCGGTCCACCCGTGTCCT
>NW_009611778.1:2455-11073 GCF_000690535.1 Cariama cristata
CGCCCCCGCCCCGCCCCCCCCCCCCCCCCCCCCCGCCTATAACGCCCCCTCGAGTCCCGTCTCCCCCCCGGGGTTGCCCCCCACTCCCCTGCCTGCTGGGCCTCCTGCTGCCTCCTGCCCTACACCAAACCAGCAGCGGGGATCCTGCGGTGTTTCCTTGGGGTGCTCAGCCCCGTTATCGCCGTCACCGGGATGCTTGGTTGGCTTATCGCCAACACCGTTGGCGTTGGAAGGATGCTTCTCCCCATCTTGGTGAGGTGGAGGTCTGGAGCGGGGCTGGGTCGGCGTTGCTCTCTACGGAGAGCAAACAAGAAGCATCAATTAGAAGTAATTACCATCCCCTCCCCATAACTTAAGAGGCTAATATTAGGCTTCATTTTTAAGAAAGGTAATTTGGTGACTATAAATTACAATTATAAAAACTTCATTAGAGTCGGCAGCAATCCATCCACCATTGTTCTAATTACACACTGTAGGAGTAATGAATGCTAATGGTTTAATGTACAATAATTACCACAATTGAAAAATAATAATAATACAGAACAACCTCAGTTATCCAAATGTCATGGGGGACGTGGAATGGGCTGGGGTAATCGCGGTTTCACGTAATTGAGGGGCTCTTCAGCATGATTAATAGGTGATGTGACCTCTGGGTGGGGAATGAGGAGTTTAAATGAATGCAGTGTGGTCAAGTGAGGTAAGGCACTGTGCAGAGGAAAAAAAAAAAAGTCAGGCGTCTTCTGCCTTAGCTTTGAATTTTACTGGACATTTTCGATCTGAAGTAAATTTATTGGGTTTGCAACTGAACTGTGCCACCTCCTGATGATTTTCAGGTGTTTGGCAGGGATGAAAGCAGAAATACAGGTCTATGGCTGACACGCTGGGCAGAGCACAAGAGGCAACTTCAGCCCCTTGCAGCACAGCAGCAGCACCGCATCGTAGGACATTTCAGGGAGGACGGGACCTCAGGAGGACTCTCAGCCAACCTCCTCGTCAAAGCAAGCCCAACACTGAATTTGGAGCAGGTTTTTCAGGGGTTTGTCTTGAGCCTCCAAGGGTGGGGATCCCATGATTTCCTTTGGCCTCTATTCCACTGCTCATTTACTCTCAAGGTGAATGTTATTTCCTTCTGTCCCATCAGCTCCTCCCCTGCCCCAGTTTATACCCACCTCCTCTCCCGTCATGCACCTCAACAAAGAGCCTGAACACCCCCAGTTTCCTCAGCCTCTCCTCCCTCCAGCCCCCTGAACATCTTGGCATCCCTCCGCTGAACTCGCGCCCATCTAAATCTTTCTTTCACTCATTTATTTATCAACATCTTAGTCCACCCCAGGGGCAGGTTTTTGCATTTGTCCTTGTTAAGTTCCACATGTTTCCTGTCACCCAATTTCTCCAGCCCATCCAAATCCCTCTCAAAGGCTGCCCTGCCCCCCAGCAGGATGAAGCCCACAGTTTACCATCAGCCAGAAACTTGATGAAGAGCATCCCACCTCCTCCTCCAGGTCACATACTGCACAGGACAAACTTGCAAAACTGGCGAGGTCTCCGAACAGATCCCAGAATAACTCCGCTGGTAACCAGGGATAAAGATGAAATAAAAGGATTGACCCCAGCAGTCATTCCTTTGAACGGACTGCTCGGTTTGCTCCCGCATTTGATCCTGTTCCGAGGAACTTCTCTTGTAAATAAAACTGTGGGATTTGCTATGTTATCCTCCAGCAGCAGGTTGAAATCTGTCAGCTGGCTCAGTTACCTTGCCAGGTCACTCTGCCACCCTGGCTTTGTTCAGGTTGGGACCCAAAGTCAACCCAAATAGTTTCAACACCCACCTTTCTACAAGCAGTGTACGACTGGATCCCCTCACCGAGCAATTTCACGGTAGGAACGGGTTTATCATAGGAAAACCGTTTGCTGTCTCCCCTTCCTCTGATACAGGCTGCGCTATGGAAAACACTACAGACTACGGAGCGTGGTTAAAGCAGGAAGAAATCAAGTCTCCAGAAGAGAGAACAAAGCCAGCCTGTCGTGTCAGGAAGCAGAAAGCAGATCCTGGCGGTGCAGAGCCACGGATCACCGAAGAGTGACTCTCGGAGCCCCTCGGGACTGGTACGGGCTGAGGACGCAAACAGCCCCGATGCGGTGCGCAGAAAGGTGAGAGGTCTCACCGAGCTTCCCTAGCTCTGCCCTGGACACCTCGCACGTGCTCCCAGGGGCAGGGCCTGGGCACCACGGGGACGTGGTGGGGCTTCTGGGCTTCGTTGCCTGGTGCGAGGGACCAAGAGACTTGGATGTCATTTTGAAAGGTCGGGTTAAGGCTTCTTCACTCCTGCCTCAATAAGCCACCTGATAGGAAGGGAAATGTTGCGAGAAATCAGAATTTCTGCTTTATTTGCCACAGGGTTTGGAAGGTGCCACCTAACCACCCTAGAGCCGTTTCTAGCCTTGACCAAAGTCTTGTGACTAAAGCAACTTGGTAAGAGCTTGTGGCTAAAACATCCCGAAGAAACAATAAGCTGGGGTTGAGAAAATATTGGGCATTGATTCCTGAATCCTTGCTGGCATTACAAAACACAGAAATGCTCACTCACGTTGTCGTGACATCTCTTGGAGCAGCCCAGGTTTAGGCATCATTTCCCACAGACCTGCACCCAGCCCAGCTTCTGTAAGGCATCTCTGGAGCCGGCAAGCAGATCCCATCCGTGTCCCACACTCTGATTAGGAACAATGAATTCTTGATATGCTTCCTCTTTAATAGGATCCTAATTTATAAGAATGCAGATAATATATCAATGGAAATTAACTTCACACTTTCCTTACACTGGCAGGTTGAGCTGCAGGTGACTGCAATGTAATTAAGAAATTAAAAGGTAATTTCCACATATGCTTTCTGCTAATCTAACTCGGCAATCATTTAATTTACAGCAGGGGACTGGCAAGGAGGCAAGCCAAAATAAATAAGATAATACTACGTTTAATCGCTCAGTGGAATGGCAATGGGATGGAGCGGGGTCTGTGCGGAGCCGGCAGGCAGAGCTGGGGCGGCCCCTCTGGAGCTGCTGATTGAAAGCAAGGCTTGCTTTTAATTTCACTTCCACAACAGTTCAAACTTCTAACCACCAAGTTTCCTCAAGTTCTGACTTTAAAAAAAATTTTTTTTAATTTAGCTTTAAAAAAATCCCTCTTTAAATTGTTGTTGCACTTTCTGTAATTAATTGGTTTTATGGTACCTAGCAATTTTGACTTCTTGATCCCGCAGAAGAGCGAGGGGTTTCTTCTGGGTCGTGGAATCATTCCCCATTCTCTTCCCATTCCCAGCAGCTGGGATGTACGGAGCAGTTAATCAGAAGTAGCATCGCACTGGGAAACCCCTGGGGAAACTGAGGCACAGACTGGTCAAAACCAGGGCTTCTCAGTGGCTTCAGCTCACGACCCTCATCATCGTCAGCCCCAAGGGAGGGGCAACTCATGGGTCACCTGCTGGAGAGCACAGCTGTGCCATGGGATGGTTTGGGCCAAGAAGAGCAGATAAACTCCCAGGACCGCAAAGATTTGCAGCTGCATGGCCCCCACTGCTGCCACAACGGTTGGACATTAAGGCTGCCCAACCCTTCCTTAAGGGTGCTCAGCGCCGGGACTCCCGTGTCACACAGCAACTGGGGACACTGGTGGGATGGGGCTGAGCATCCCCCATGCCCACGATACACCCTGCCCACCCTGGGTGAGTGGGAGAGCCCAGATTTGTGCCAGGGACCCCTTGGTGCTCCCCTCCCCGTGCTGGGTGCCCTGCTTGGGGTGCTCCCCTGCCCGACTGCCATGTCCTCGCTCGGGGTGGGGGGGAGTGGGCTGAAACCAGCAGATTTGGGCTTGCCAAGCAGAGGGCCTAGGGTATTGAAGGGGGGGGAGTGGGAAGCCCCCCAGGAATTGCACACACTCAGCTTGCAGGGGCTCCCGGGAGGTCCCGAGCAGCACTTTGCATCCCAGAGCCTTCAGCTCCTTCTCTTGAAAAATCCTGCACAACACCAAAGCCAGAGCAGGTGGGTATGTGGGAGGGGGCGATTCCCCCCCCTGCCCTCCTCCACACCACGAAGAGCTCCCCGGTACCTTGCTGAGCTTCAGGTGCCAGGGGCGAGGCTGCCGGGGAGAGGATTTGGGCTCTGTGCCTGCGCTGTGGGAGCACCTGGAGCCATGCATGCCAGAGCCTCAATAGGGGCAGGAGGGCCAGCCCCAGGGCCTCAGCAGGGAACTCCGGCTTTTTGTTCCAAAACCTGAGCCATGGTGGGGGGGGGAGAACGCTCCCCACCTCCCTGCTGGAGCCCGTCCCCTCCTCCAGCCCCATGCAGAAGCTGAGATGCTTCCCCTCATTCCCTGGGATTCATATGGCAGCTTAATCCTCCAGAGACGAGGGGACACGGGGATTACCGGCCAACCTGGAGAGATGGGGCCCATTTCCCCTCTGAGCAACTGGGCCGCCAAGGCAGCGATGTGGCCACCGTCCCACCCTGGAGACTCTGTGTCCACCTGGGCCAAGTGGGACAGCAAGGACCAGAGCGCAGACCTGTGCCTCCATGGCAAGAGGACTTTGGCGACTGCTGTGACACCCCGAAATGGGGCTGCGTTATCCCCTGTCAATAATTTATCTGATGAGTCGCAGCCTGCTTTTGTCGGATGAATTATTCCCAATGTATAGGGAGGTTATATTTGTACTCTTCAAGCAGCTCTAGAAATGGTCAAATAATATTTGCCCAGCAAATTGTTAAACGGCAATTCTTCTGTTACTCATTGAGTAAATTATTCACTGAGCACTTGTTTACTCGGTGCCGGCGCTCGCTGCCTGCCTGTTACCCGGAGCAGGAGGGCACCTGAGCAAACAGGGACGGGGCTGCGGGGCTGCCCGAGCCCCTGAAACCCGGCTGGGGTCTGTGCTTTGGCAGGGCTGGGGATGGGGAAGAGCTGCTGGGAAGCATGTCCGGATCCGGGGTTTGGTGGGTATTGTGGTAGAGAAGGGCTTGTGGTCCAGACACTGATGTGAGGGGCTGCTGAGGGATGCTGCTGGAGCCCACAGGGTGCCCACACTTGCCCACTGCACCCACGGGTGTCCCGAGTCTGCTCCTGCTGCCACTGGTTTTCAGTGACTCTGGGGATGAACTTCTGGGGCAGCAGACGGAGGAAGGGGTCCCCGCGAGCGCAGAGCGGATGGGTGGGCGATGAGCTGGGAGGGCAGACGGGCTGTTTGGGGCAGGGAAAGCTGCAGGTCTGAGCTTTGCTGGCAGAGGGGACATTGCCAGAGCGATCCCTTTACGTCCCTCAAGCCTGGAAAGAGAAGATCGGTTGGGTGGTTATAGGACAAAAACCCTCAGGAGATCATCCCGTTCGTAAAACGAAATATTACCATCCGCTTCCTTTTCTCCTTTTTCCTCCTCTCCTCGGCTCCTGAGGCGCATCCCTGCTCGCCTGTCCCGGAGCACAGGGACACTTTTGGAGCGGCAGCTTTCCCCGATGCTCCAGCAGCAGCGGTGCCCCGTGCAGACCACCCACAGTTTGGTTTCTGGCTCAAACCGCCCAGGTACTCCTGCTGAGCCGAGGAAGCCGGTAAGAGTTTAAGTGAGGAGATATTAGCCCAACCCCAGCCGTGAAAAACCTGTAGAAAAACAGTGTCTTCTCTGCCACCTTTGGGGTAACGTGTGGGCTACCATAAACCTGCTGCTTGCCCAGTTGGCAGGGAGGTATCGCCAAGAGCGCAGCGGGCTCCGTGTCCCGGTGTCCCCCGGCCACCCGGCCCCCACGGTCCCTCTCCCCATCCCTCTCCTCTACCTTCCTCCCTCCCTCCATCTCCCCTGCTTTTCATGTCTTGCTGTGAGATTTCTTTGCCTTCGCCCTCTATTTATTTTAATTATTTTCCTCCTTTAATCTCTGTCCCACTCCTCCCTCTCTTCCTAGGGATTGCCGCTTGCTTTATCTTTGCATTAATCTAATCCCACCTTACAGCTTTCCTCCAAAATAATTCAGCCCACTGACCATCCCACTTGCCACTCCATGACACGGCGCTGATCACAGGGTCACCCACCCTGGGAATGCTGCAGTCCTGCCCTGTGCCCTACGCTCGAGTTAGCCCAGAGCATCTCCCTCCTGTCCAACAGGTCTCCACCTCCTTCCAGAGTCATCCTCCAGCCATGCCCCCACCTCCCTGCGGGATGGGGCCACCAGCCACATCCCCACGCCTGAGTGAGCTTTTACACCTTCTTCTGCCCGTCACGGTCTGTGCATCGCCCGCTTTTCCCGGAGTAGCTGCCAGAATTCATCACAGTTCTCTTCAGAGCACCAAAATCCTTCCCTTTGCCTCCCCACACACGTGCGCACACACCCACACCCACACGTGTGCACACCCGCACACGCCCACCCCGGCCGCCCCAGGGCTGCCAGGCGGGAGGATGTATTTCATATGCATGGCCTGGGATGGTCCAGGCTCTCCAGCCAGTAATTCACTGATTGGAAAAATGTTCCAGGGAAAGGGTTGAGGGCCGAGAAACAGGAGGGGGGGAAGCCAAGGCGAGGAGGGGGGAGCTGGGAGGGATGAGATGGGAGTTCTCAAACTGCGAGTCCTAATACTAAGCATGTGGCCATATATTATTTTAATAAAGCCAGCACATCCTGCGCTCACGACAGCTGCTGTTCCCTTTCTCTCATCCTGTGAATCTCATTTATTCCTCATTAGCAAAATCACCTGTTTGTCAAATAGGGACAGAGCTGTAAGACATTAAATTGTGCGAAGGCTGGTGGGGGCCTGGGGAGCGTGGAGAAGAGCGGGAGGGAGGAGAGCTGGGCAGCCCGGCTCCTGCTCCCCGATTGAAGCCAGAACTTGACGAAGATCTCTTGAAGGTTGGGATGGAAACGAGGATTTGGGGGAGTGGGTTATGCAGCACCTTCATGCGCTCGCATTTTTGTTCCCTGCTGGTTCTCAGCATCCTGGGCAATGGTGCTTTGCGCAGCAGAGGGGTTGGGGTGGGTGCTCAGCACCTATCTGCAGGAGGGTTCGGACGCACCCAATCCATTGTCACCCATCACCTCCTGAGCAGCAAAGAATTTAAATCTGTGGTCACCAGTCAGCAAACAATTTTCCCTTTCGGAAGAGGTCGGGTACAAAATTTCATCTGATTCACTTTTATTGGTTTGGGTTTTCTTTAAATTGAGCGACAACATTGGTGGGCCTGACCTGTTCTTCCAAAGAATCGGGGTTTTGATGAATCAGGATTTTCCAGTAACATTATAAAAAAATCCCTGGGCTGCACTAAATTAAGTGTCTGTCGCCCCACCGGCCTGGCAACAGAGCCTTTTTCTGCTGGTTTTGCAGCTTACTCGATGCTTTTCCTAATGCCAGCCCTGGCTTTTCCCTTTATCAGTTGACTGACATGAAGGGACACAGCTGGCTGAAAATCAAGCTTTCTGGTTTGCTAAAATTCTCCCTGTTTTTTGGAGATTTGGAGTTTTGGTTCAAATTGGATCCAACCCAACCATGTGTGCCTGAAAGATACAGGGAGAAACTTGGGGAGGATGAGGAGCTCTCAGCCCCCAGCCCTCCCGCCCGGCTCTGGTGTTCCTGCCTACCTCCTTGTCAAATGCCGGGGGCAAAGACCCAAAGGGCAGCTCTCGTTTCTCCACCCGCTTCAGGAAAGCCTGAAACTCCACCTTTTTCCCCAGGAGGCTATTTTCTATTTTGGATAACTCCAGCTAACGTGGGAGGGTTTGATCCCAATGAGCCGGAGTTCGGGGATGTGCCGTGGGAACCTCCGACCTGCTCTGCAGCTGAGGTCCTTCCATGGGGACGTCTGTGGACCCCAGCCCTCCGTCCCCTGGTCAGGGTCTGGGGTCTGCAGCAGGAGTCACCAGCTCTCGGGAAGGTCATTTTTAAACTTGAGGGAAAATAGGGATTAAGAGGTGAAGAAGACGACCGTGTCTGTGCACATTCTTTCTACTTCTATTTTTTTTTCTACTTACCCTCTTTCCTCCTCCTCTTTTATTTTTTTGTCTTGTTCTGACCATCCCTCCATCCTCGCTTCATCATCTGGCTTTTTTCTCATATTTACCTTCCCTAAGATGCTTTCCTCTATCCCCTCCCTGTTCTTCCACCCGTTTCCCCATCCAGCTCCTCTCCCCACCTCTCCGTCTTCCTACCACCGTTGAAGTCCTTCCTCCCCACCCTCTGTGCATCTTGCCGTCTCCATCTCACAACCTCTTTCCATCTTGGGGGACGTATACGGGGACATCCAATGTCCCAGCCCGGTGGCCCACAAGTCCCGCAGCACCGAGCCCAGCTCACTTCATAGCCCTGTCCTTTGGGGGTCCCTTCATCACCCACCTCCAGGTTGGCTGCAAGGCTGGGGGGGACAACAGTGACCCTTCCCCAAGCCTGTAGCTGCTTTTAATCCACCTGCCCAGCTCCGCTCCCCCTTGCAGAGCAGGAAAGGCAAAATCTTCCTGCGGAGGGGTCGGGGGCTCCCGGCATGGATGAGCTGCACCCAACACCCCGTGTCCGGAGGGAAGGATGGGGTCCCACCACCCCTCGCTCCTTCCCTGGGTACCAGCGATGTCCCCGCTCCACAGAGCAGCCCTGAGTCCCCCTT
>NW_009611779.1:0-5753 GCF_000690535.1 Cariama cristata
ATCCCCTCGTCCAAATCATCAATGAAGAAACAAAAAAAAATAATACAATCTTAATCTGCGATTGAGTAACTTAGATTCAAACTCGGTAGATCTTAGAGAAAGGGTCTAGAAATCTGATGAGGTTTCAAGGTTTGGGGATCAGATTTAAAGGATTAAGATGACTTTTTTATATGTGGGCCCTAAACTGTCATGCTGTAAATGATATTGTCTGATAACCAGGTCATTCCGTAAGTGATGCTCCCTGAATTATACACTGAATTTTAAATTAGATACAACTATGGCAATGGGAAGGATTGTTTCTAAGACAAAAATTAAAATGAGACAGAAACAAATATGCATCTGAAAACAGTTAAACCAGGGATTATCATGTCCTCTACTATAGTGACTATCACCTTAAAAATGGTCTTTTGGGGGTGGGAAATCATTATTTCACTCCTAGACTTTATTCAAAGTCTAAAGTTCTGAACTTAAAAATTTTGGCAGAGATTCCTCCAACTTTTGGCATAGCACAGGCCCAAATGCACTCCTACATTTGTTGAATCCCAAGAAGTGGAAAATTAAAAAACAAGAAATGACTACTGAGATAACTCTGAAAGTAAGAGCCAGCATGGCGGAAATCTATTAAGCTACTTTCACAGTATGGATCTCTAAGGGTTTTCCACATGGGGTGAGCATTTTGATTAAGGCAGACATCTTGACAGGCTGGAGGAATGGGCCGACAGGAGCCTCATGAAATTCAGCAAGGTCAAATGCCCAGTCCTGCACCTGGTGCAGACCAACCCGTTGCACTGGTCCAGGCTGGGGTCTGCCTGGTTGGGGAGCAGCTCTGCTGGAAAGGATCTGGGAGTCCTGGGAGACACAAGCTGAATGTGAGACAGTGGGGAGCCCTGGCATGAAAGCAACCCAACAGCATCCTGGGCTGTATTAACAGCGATGTAGCGAATAAAATGCTGGAAGTGATTGTCTCCCTTTACTTAGCATTCATTAGACCACATCCAGATATTGCATCCACTTTTGGGGCCTCAGTACAAGAAAGACATTGAAAACCCTGAGCAAGTTCAGTGGAGGGCAACCGAGATGATTGGGATTCCAGCACTTGCCCAGTGAGAACAGGCCAAGGGAGCTGGGCTTGTTCAGCCTGGAGAAGAGATGGCTTCAGGGGACCAAAGAGCAGCCTGCCAGGGCATGTGGGGAGGTTATCAAGAAGATGGAGCCAACCTCTTCAACCATGGTGAGATAATGGACATAAGTTGAAAGAGGAAATTGAGAGTGGATATAAGCAAAAATGTTCATTCTGAGGGTAATTAAGCATTAGAAGGGGTTGCTCAGAGAAGCTGTGAAGTCTCTGTCCGTCGGTGTTTTCAAAACCCAGCTGGACAAGGTCCTGAGTCAAACTGGTCTGATGCAGTGTTGACTCTCCTCTGAGCAGGAGGTTGGACTAGGGAACTTGCAAGGTCCCTTCCAAACTGAATAGGTCTATGAGGCTATGATAAATGTGGAGCCTGGTTAACTCCCAAGAAGACATTGTTGTTCCCTTCCATACTACCTGCATTTTCTTCAAGAGGATTGCTGTATGCAAGTGGTAAGCAGTACTGCTAGCAATGATTTACTAAGAATCTGCTGGGAAGGAAAAGCTGTGATTTTCAAACTCCTTTATAAAGCAGACAGATCTTCTTCATTGAAGAAATAACCATATAAGGAAACTCAGTACAGTGACATTTATAGCATACGTTGATATTTTAATGTGCATTTCTTGTCTGGCCATGGAAGAGTTTTGTCATCTAAAGCAAGGGACCATATTCTGCTCTGAGGGATATACAAATCCCCTTAGCTTCAATGGGAATAGTATATACATAGCTGAGGGCATGTTTTGGCCCATGGTCAACAGCGTCCTAAAAGGTTTTTTCCTACATTTTTTTTTCTTGCAGTATTCGTCTTTTTCCTTTCCAAAGGTTCTGATGTCATTCCTGTTGCTGCAGTTATGTAGTTCAATTTAGTGGGAACATCTTTGAAGTCTAATTAGATTTCTTGAGAAAGACCACGGGTGTTCTGAAATACAAATTCACAAGATCACTTCAGGCCAAAAGTGTCATGCAGCAATATTAGACCAAATATTACGCAATTGTTCTGTAATTCATGCTCTCTTCCCACTCATGAGTTGGGTTTGAAAGGCTTGTGGATTATATATGACATATCAAAGAAGTGCCAAATGTTCCTCATATAGTCCATTCTCACATTTCCTATGGAAAATGTCCTTTCTCACAATCTTCCCCTTCCCACATTAAGCTGAAGTTTGTCCATTACACCACAGTAACATCATCCATCCACGAAGCTGCAAAGCATAACTTGGTTCACTACAATTTAGAAATACTGTGAAGGGTATTGTTAATTTACAGGGAATTTAAAGGGGATGTATTGCACAGGTATGAGAAAGTACAAACAGACTGACCAGCACAGAAAATTTTCTATACAGTGTCAACATTGGCCAGAAGTGGAGACTGCCACAAGGCATAAGAAAATAACGACACAGGACAAAATGTCATTAGGCCTTGTCTCGCTGAGGCTGGCTCCATTAACAGGATAGCTCCTGTGACTTTCCCAAGGAAAGGCTCGCGTGTACACGAAGTCTGTTCTGACTGCAGCATCCAAGGCCAGGAACAGGCTTTATCCATAGAGCTGGCAAGGTACAGTGATATAAAATAAACACAGCTGGCATCTATGCCCTTCTTCTAGATATGCATAAGTTATTATGCAGAATTATTCACATATGACTATAAAAGCTTGCAAATTGAACCTTATAGCCATTCTGAACCAGTTCTGGCCTTGTCTGTCTACCACTGTTTGCAGCGGGTGTGAAATCAGGTCTGACTTGGCTTTGGAAGCAGGGGCAGAGGGCAGGGAGAGGAGGGGATGAGATTGCACATGCACATGCCAGTGCTTTACTCTGGTGGCCCCTCAGCAGAGGCACTGGGAAGTGTTGGGGAATGGGGAGAGATGCTGTATCCCATCTTCTAACCTCTCATCACTTTCCTCATGCCCTACAAGCAAGTGTCGTTGCTTTGCAGCGCAGAAGGGAATGCAGCATGGACAGCTTTTACACTACAGCAACATCTTGCTTATAACTGCAAAGTTTTCAGCTCAGAAGATCCTGAAGTGTATTTACAAACTCTAAGTTAAAATTTACTCTTAGTAACTTACTGTTGAGCCATATTCTGTCTTCAGTGGAATAATAACAGCGAAGCTTGTGTCAGGCTTGTCCTGAGACGTGACCGTCTCCATGAGCTGAGCTCAGCCATGTTCATCTTGAAACACTACAGTCGCCTAATGCAGCCTTACACTGCTGCGCTTGGGGAGAAGATGCTATAAAGAAAGGCTTTCCTGGCTGAATTGCTGCAAGAATTTAACTAGAAAGATTGTAGTGCCACAAGATGAAGTATCAGTGACACACTGGCTTTAACAGTCCGGCAGCTGAGCAGAGAGCAAGGCTTCTTGGTGCTGTTGGCGAGTGCTTGGTTCATGTCTGCTCAGCACTGTCCCCACAGCTCTGCTGGGGACAGGGACCCCAGGACCACCTGCTCCCAAACCCTCACTTTCCTTGGAGGTTTCTCACTGAGGCACCAAGCAGGCGTGACCCTGTTATGATATTGGGAGATTGTAGCGGAGTTGTATGGCCACAAGTCGTTACTAACACTCACTGAACAGACTAGGAAAAAACAGTTTAGTTATCCATGTAAAAACCTTGAACCAATACAATAGAAACAATGAAATGTGTATGCTTGTTCCTCAAGGTCATATAGAAATGTTTTTTTCTTTTTGGTTTGTTTGGTTTTTCCCCTCTGGACATCTATAATATTGCCTAAACTATTGGGATGCAGCAGTAACATTTTTCTTATTAAATTGGAATCCTAAGGAGAAAACTCCTCTCATAAATTTTTGATATGAAAACAACTGCAGGGATGCCTGTAACTGAGGGAGAGACTTAAGCCCTTAACTGCTGACTGATAGTTTATAAAAAAACAGAGTTTGGCAGGGAAAAGTATGATTATGAGAAAGTTTAATCCACTGTCAAATATTTTATTGCATTTCAGAATCAAATTGCAGGCTCTAAGCTATTTTGAATATTAAACAGAGGAATATAACAAAGATATTCTATAAACAAGGCAAAATGTAATGCCACCCACAATAATTTTAGGAAGGCACTCTGACACTACAGCAATGAAGTTAGATTGATATCACAGGAAAAAAAAAAAAAAAAAAAGGAAAACATGCTGGAAATATGTGTATTTTTATTAATGGTTTTCTTTTCCTGTCAAAAAATTGGCTGATTGACAGTCTAACATGAAACTGCAGTAATGCTGATATTTCAAAGAAAAAAAAAAAAAAAAAAAAAAGAGAAGATTCCTCAATCTGGTGTTAATTTCTCATTTTATGTAATAAAAATGTCAACAATGAGGCTAAAGAAAAGTACTATTGAGTTTAACTTATCTTTTGCGTCTGTGCCTTCTCTGATGTTTTGAGGTTGCTTTTTAACTTGTTTAACAAAAAAGAGAAAGGTAGAAGGCCTAGATTCAGACACAAACTGATTATTTTCCAAAAACATGCATTTGTAAAAAATATATTTCTATAGCTCCAATAAAATGTTCTTTAAAATAAATTCTAAACTAACGCATATTCATTTAATCTTCCTTGAAATTTAAGATATAATGCAGTATATACCTGTAGGAATTGGAACTAACAAAAAATAGAGTAGCAATTAACTTTGGAATGTTTAAAGTTAAAATAAAACAGACCTGCTTTCAGTTACTTTATGGGCTATCTGTTTATAGAAACACACGTCATCAACTTGCTGTCTTACATTTTCCCACATTTTCAAGCATGTGTGCAACAGCTACATCTGACAAAACTCCGTCTCTCTGCAAGTACTCCTGGCTGTTAGGTCAATGTGTACTTCCTTGGGCAGGATCTACAAGCAGGAGACTTAGAGAGGTGACCAATGACCCACATCTTTACCAGCAGGTCATGATGATGGCAAACCACATGTTCACAGTCTGTGATATTTGCCTTCTTAAATTAATATGAGGAAGTTTAAGATCCCAGAAGATACTTGGAGATCGGATGGTATTTCTTTTAAAAAAGCCAGAAGACTTTTAACTTCTTTTTTTTCTTTCAACTTAATCCTGCAATAGGTTAGGTACTAACCAGGGAGCAACAGACACAAGCCACTCCTGAGACCAGTGTTCCTGGTATTGGCAAGGTGCAGGTCCTGATGTTTTCATTGTTCAGTTTGCTTTGGGATAGTAAAAGGAAAGGGTGAAATCTAGTGGGACTTAAATCAATTGCAGATCTCTTGTGCCAATAACACTGTGCTTTCACCAGGTTTACAGAAAGTTCAGTGTTGCAACCCAGGAAGGCAGCCACCTTAAGGACAGCTCGTACTGGTTTCCTTTGCAGTATTTTGTCACTGGTGTCAGAAGAGCCCTTTGTGCCTCCAGTTAGGATGTATGGGTTGTGCACATGTAAACGGTGTCGCACAGACCTGTCATTTTGGCATTGCAGGAAAGGTGACAGCAGTGCGCCGTGAGTAAAGCGGTCTCCCCTCCTGGGGAGTCCCTTGGCTTGTTTCAGGTGGACACGTAACATTTGGGTGAGCAGGAGAACATGGCTTCAGGACAAGACACCAGCTTGCCAGTACAGATGCATCCATAAACTTCCTACGATTGTTGTATTTTGTCACCGTTTAAGGCTGGGCCGGC
>NW_009611780.1:0-980 GCF_000690535.1 Cariama cristata
AAGCCAGGAGGCTCGGGCAGCCCCTCCGCTAACGTGACTTAGCTGCTTCCAGCAACCAAAATAGTCCTCCCGCTGCCGCCAGCTGACTTTGTAGCCAGTCCTGTCCTGTCACTCAAGTGGTTGCAATTGGAGCTTTCAGCACGTAATTCAAAGCTGGTGTGATGAGGAAGCTGTTATGGTTTCACATAATAGAATTTGGGTTTACTTTAATTTATGAAACAGAGCATTATAAGCGTTTAGGCACAAAAACTGTCCTAAAAGAGCTTTGCTTCCAGGCCGAGAGGCTGCTTTACTCCTGCAGCAGCTTTGATCCTGTGAAAGCGCATCTTTCCATCTTGCATAAACTGTCTCACACCTTTCAAAATGACTCTGTCCTCACTCTTTAATTCAGCTTTCCAAAGCTCCTGGGGGCAAAGCTAAGGGGCAGCACCGTGGAGGGGAGTGGGTGGGGTGGAGGGGACCGCTGGTGTGGAGGTCCATAGCAAGGGGAAGCTTCTCCTCGGAGCAAACGCCCAAGCGAGGCAGATGGTGCGAAGGTGAAGGCATGACCCCAGAAGAGGACATACAAGGAGAGCGAGGAGAAAGCTGAGAAGAGGATGTGATTGAGCAGAGAGGGGCAGGGCATGGGGAAGTAACAGCCAGGCTCATGAGAGAAACCCAGCAGAAAAAATACGAGCAAAGAGTTAGACTCAAAAAAGCCCATAAAATATGTGCCCAAATGACAGAACTGCTGGTATGCATCTGAATATTTCTAAAGGTTATTTCTGACAGTTTTGAATAGATATTTCTAAAACATAGTAGTATGATTTTACTGTATTATCTTATTATTTAAAAAGCGTTTGCTTAGTTCTTCTGGACAGTATCCAAGTAAGAATAGTAATGTGTATTTAGATTCTTTGTTTTGGAAATCTTTTTTACTCATATGAAAGAAACACGTCTCTGATGAGCAGTATGGCTGGAGATGGGGAGGATGAGTACCC
>NW_009611780.1:999-3769 GCF_000690535.1 Cariama cristata
CACGGGCCCCAGCCAAGAGACTGAGGTTATTCAGACACGGGGTTACAGAAAGAGTCTATTTTTGAAAACTTATGGGTCTTTTATTCTCCTTTTATTCCCTGCTTTTAAACCTGGGAAGCAGAGTGGATGTCATGAGGGCCACGCTTACCGCATCGGGACCCATGGCCTGGCACTGGCATCAGGAGAGGCACGCGTCCAGGCTGGAGGCCAAGTGATGCGTAACACCGCATGGGGGGCTGCATCTCACCCTCCTCCCACTGGGCCAGGAACCAGCGAGATCCCATGGCCATGGCTTGGAGAGCTGGGGAAAATTGCATATCGTGAATTAAAATCTAGGGGAAAATAGCATTGTGAAAACTTCGAGCAGCATGCTCGAGCACAGCAATGTTTCCCAGGACTGTCCTGGCTGGTCGCTCTATCTGTGTCTCCAGCCAGGCCAAATGTCCACTCAGACTTTCCTCAGGTTTAACTGATGATTTCCTGGAATTTCCCGTTAGTTACATCAGGAGGAAAAAGTGTTTGACAAGCCTTAAATCAAAGATAATTAAGTTCACTAAACTGGAAATTCCTTTACTTGTCTAATTGCGATGCTCATGGGGCAGTTCAGGGGAAAGTCAGGAGGCACACAGGGAACAGGCTGATGGCTGGGACCATCACGGCGCTGCAGTGAGCCCGGAAGAAGCAGGAAAGTGGGAGACCAAACCAGGGAGCAGGGCTGGACACCTGGGCCACGGGGTAGGACATTGAGCTTTGGTGCAGAGGAGAGCGGGGTGGAGAAGCTAGGTTGGAGAAGAGCTGAGCGCTGATCCTCATATGGATTGCTGGGGTACAGGTCCCCCCTCTCCTGTTCCTACCTTAACCTCTAAGTGCTTCTGGTTTTAATTTTGCTGAAGCACAAAAGGAAACATGGGTTGCACCAACTGACAGGGTTTCTAATTTAGGTTGTACATTGATGCGTGGAAGAAATTAGTGGGCAGTTAGCCAGGCTGTGAATATGTACTTCATTAGCTACTTTGTACTATATTCTTTACGGATGTCCTTAGTATACAATAAATATTACAGTAACTTACTCCGCTTTCACAGTGACCATGCAAAAGCCTAGTGCAGACGACCTTGTGGGCTGTGAATTCACACTCCAGCTCCTGCCCACTAACTTACTCCCTGTAGACAGACCCCGACTTAGAGCAGCATCACTTCTCTGCATAGATGAGGTTTATGTGCTTCTCCTTGTAGTTCCTGTATGATCAGGCATCAGCTGCAGCTGGAGCCTCTAAGTGGTTTTGTAATAGAAGCAGAATAGTAATAATAACTAATTGAAATGGAATAAATTTGCATTGGTGGGCTTGGCCATGTTACGTTTACAGTTGTACTTGATGATGGCTCGTGTTAGGAATGTTGTGTTGGGCTCTGCCATCACCAGGTGAAGCTGTGAGAGGGATGCCTTGCTCCTTGGCAGAGGCTATGGAGAGTGCTTTCCAGAGGGAAAGCATTTGGGATAGTGCAAAGCGATAAAATTCCAGAGGCGTTTGGTAGTATTGTCTCAGGTGTACATCAAGGTCTTGGTTTAGGGTTTGAGGGTTCTTTTATTCCGTTCCTACTATTTTCTAAGCATGTCAGGTACTACTCTGGACTAGGCTGTTATCTCATGGTCCCAAGGTCAGCATACTAGCTCTGCCTGAGAGCATGGCAAGAATGCAGACAGACTAGTTTCTTGAGAAGTGCTAGAAGCTGTATTGTTCGGGACATTCGAGAGGATGCTGGAGAAAATAATGTTAAATAACAAAAGTCATGATATTTTGCAGGGGGATGAACTATGTCACTGAGTAAGTTTCTTCTAGATGTACCTTTTGTGATTCTTTGAGCTAGAGGACAAGATCAGAAACCAAGATAATATTGTAGAGCTTTCAAAAAAGGCAATCTCTTTTTTTTGGTTCCAGCAGTATTAAAGAAGATTGAAGAAGGAGAAACTGTAATTGTTGCCATCATTGGTTTTTAACTGAAGTCACATACTGTAGCTAGCAAGATGCTTAGTAACACTGTCTAAAACGCCTTTGTGCTCAGAAAAGGTCATAAGTAAATGTCTTTGAAGCTTAATCAGTGGAAGTACAGGACAACTTCTGTATTTCATTATAAATCCAGTTTAGATTCAGTGAGGTCAGCAGAGTTACTTGGGATTTAGAGTAGAGTAAGTGTGTGCAGAATATGGCTCCATGATTTTAACTATGCTTTATTTCCACTATGCGGATATTATACATTTATCTGCAACTTGCACAGAATAATTTTAAGGAAAACCTCAGCATGCAAAATCATGAAATAGTAACTACAGGACAAAAAGTGAAAAGTTTAACATTGTTTAATATACAAAATGTTTTCTAGTGTTTCTACAACAGTCTATAAAGCTAGTGAATACTTTATGTAGGGAATACAGTGACTAGTTTTGTATGTAGGACATTTTAGGATACGTATAGCCTTGCTGTCTTTATAGTCGTATTTATCTTCTTGATCCATTTATATATTTTTGTGACCTGTAGGCAAAGCCATAAATCTTTTGGGGAAGGAGCAGCTCTCCAGAGAAGCCTGATTTGTTAAGTTTCTTTTGAGCTAGTTTGGATCCCTGGGTTTGTTGGGTTTGGTTTTTGGTACTTAGATAACAGAGAGCACTTTCAGTGTCTCAGATCGCATAGAGGAATCGGTAGGGCCCTTTGCTCCAGGCTGTAAAAGTGCCGCCGGCGATGCTGGGGAAGCAAAGGCAGCAGGAGGAGAAGACCTT
>NW_009611780.1:3800-20891 GCF_000690535.1 Cariama cristata
GTCTGTCCATTTTCTGAAGCAGCCAAGAGTGAAATTTGGTTTGAACCTATAGAACAAATCCTGCACTTCTGTATAATTGCTTACAAAGAATACAGTAAAAAGTGAGGCTTGAACAGAGAATAAAAATCAGAAGTAATAGAAAAAAAAATCACATGTGGCTTCACAAGGTTTATGTGCAGGTCTGGGTCAAAACTTTCACAGAAGTCCCTGGATTTAGATCCTCAGCCTGAAGTCGTTTCAGTGCTAAGGGAAATGATGTAAAATGGAGAAGAGAGGGAAGAAAGCAGAAAGCTACTGGTGGAAGGCAGAGGTAGCCCATGTAAAGCAATGCATCTTTCCCGGGATTCCTGAGCGTTTTTTTCTAGATGAGGCCTATAGAGTCTTCTCACTGCTGAGCAGACTGCAGCTGTGGTCTGCGGCCGGAGCCAGCGCGCTCGCTGCAGCTGGGACCCCTCACTGATTCATGTACAGAAAGTGCTCTGAACATGGCTCTGGAAGTAAAAGATAAAAGACAGGAAGGTTTTGTTCAGTGCTCTTGTTCTGGAGGATGCATTAGGCTGTACAAAATTCAAAGGGGTGGGTTTTCCTGTTTCTTTTCTAGTGGTGATTTTTACAGTGTGCAAATAGGGGAGGTGTACATACCTGCGGTCATTTTTCCTGCAGAAGTGTCATGGAGCAGCCAGATAAAATGATACAGCTAATTAATTTAGGAGTGTTATTTAAAGGTAAAGATTTGAACAATGCAAGTGACTGTTAAATTCATTGCCAAATACAACAGCTTTTGTGAGTGCTCTAGGAAAATAACCATAAAGGTGTTTGTATAAAATCTCTTCCATTTGTATGTTTTGCTCTCTTGCTATAAATAAAAAAAATGCCCTTCCTCCTGGGAAAGTTTTAGTGTGATAATCACTTTCTGAGCCAGACCGGTTTGGAAGAGGAGGTGCAGCTGTCTCAGGAGGAAAGGACAGTGTTCCCGGGTGTTTCCTGGCCCAGGAGGAGTACGGCTCCCGTCAAAAGCCTGCTGCTCGGCAGGTAAAGCTTGTACCTCTTTTGGCTGGACACCTTGCTGCATCGTAGTGGCTCTCTGCCAGGCAGCAGGAGCAGTGCTTGTGTGCTTTCTGGCAGAAAGACTGCCTGATGCCCTGGAATCGAGGCTTTCCACAGCACGATGTCCATTTTGCTTTCAAGTTCAGCAAAGAAGCAAGCGGGCAGGCAGCCTGGCTCAGAGGTGACTTCAGAGGCGATGGGGCTCGCTGCCCGCCAGCTCCATGTCCTGCCGGGCCACCCCAGCTCCAGGGGCTCTCCAGGCAGGACAGGGGGCAACTGTGCCCCCCCCCAGGAGATGAGCCTGGGGAGGCAGCTGCAGGGAAGCTTTGCCAGGCAAGCTCCTGTGGAGCCAGGCTTCCCGGGACCCTGGGCAGCTCAGGGAACAGGTTATCTCTTTGGAGACCCAGGGATCTGCCTATCTCAACTGAGAACAAGGCCACATCAAAACTGATCTTGATTTATTTCCCCCCAGGAAACAAAAAAATTGTTATCCTACTGATGCTAGGCATCAGTAAGAGCAGTAATAATGCCAGGCTAGGAATGGCGGGTGGAACGTTCATACATCTCTTCTCTAAGCTTAATCTAGTCCTATGCATGCAACAGTTTCTATCAGTTAGTTGCTAACCCATCATTATGAATTACCCAGTGATTTGTTGATTTGGGATGTATGCAGTGCTTCCTCTGGTAAAGCAAGCCAAGAGAATTTATATTTGACAAGAAGTTTCTGAATAACTAGAGATGGAGTGTCATTAGAGATGGATTCAGATTATGAAATGGGCAGAAATGGGCATTTTAAAAAATCTTATTTTACTAGGCTTAATACTGTACTGACAGTGCTGATGCAGCTTGCGGAAAGCAGTTTACATTTCATGTAAATATCTGAGTGAGAGATTTGTTGATAGTAATTCTTTGTTATAATTACAAGAATGTCAGTCTACATAGTATATGAAATTTACTGAAAACAAAATAAATCATAAGACCATCAGACACTTGGGTCTTGTTGGCATGTTCTGTTGGCAGGGCTGGGTACAGCGGTAAGAACATGACCAGAGCAGCTGGTTTCCATCAAATGGCATCATGATGGTATAAAGGAAGGTGAAGTGGGCCGTGCTGGCTCTATCATTTGTGCTCTGCAGATCAGCTGATGTGATTGCCTCTGATGGGGCTCTCTCTCCCCCTCTGATGTGTCCTGGGGAGCTGCACTCCAGTCGCCTGTTCGTGCTGCCCTTGACAGATCGCTAAGTGAATAGACGTGCACCACCCAAAAAGGCAGAGGTGCTGGCTTCCCATTAGTATTCCTGTGTGTCCTTTTGGTGAGTTCTAGGGGTAAAAACCCATCAAGTCTGAAATCTGTTACCTATTAAGTAGCTGTTACCTTACAGACATGGCAATGCTGACATAAGGTCTCGTGATACAATGGGTTATTGCAAAATGATGCCGTCTGTCTGCTGGAAATCAGACTAGGATTGGATGCATCTCTTTTTGTAGACCAGTGACCAGACTATGTGTCAGTGGCAACATCTTTTGTTCGGTGACCTGGAACATGATTTGTAAATGCGTTTGTCTGGTTTTATGTTCATCTGCATCCTTTGTGGTTTTTAGTATACTAGCACCGATGTAAACGTCCTTCATGAAGCAAGCACCTTGATTAGATTTGTACTTGTATAAATATTTTATCTATCCTAAATTACTTCTTCCAGATAATCACGTTTTCTTGTTTGTCCAACATAAAAACTTGCCAAGTGCCTTACACTCTGTTGCTCTGGTGCCAAATAACTACATCTTTAACTCTCCCACAGAAACATTTCTGTGCAGCAGTGGTTTTGTGCACATTTTAAAATTGCATTGTGTAGTAAACACACTGTTCAGTGACTCTTAGAATCTATTTAGTAAAAATGTGATGAAAAAATGTAAATATTAAACAATTACATTTCATTTAAGAGCCAAATTGTCATGATTTATCAGAACAATTTTGTCTGACAAAAGCTCATATGTAATGATGAACCGTAACGAAGACATAAAAGAAAGAGAGAAGCTTTTCCTCTTTCCTAAAAGAAATATAGTAGCAATTTCTGGAAGTCAAATCCTTGATAGCTGCTGCTTAAGTTCAGTCTTCTTTAAGAGCTGCCAAAAAATTCACGGAATCCTTCCTTCTCCTTCCCTGATTTCTTGAAACCATGCAGGAAACAGTTTTTAGATATGTTGTCAGATCATTTTTCTGTAGCCAAATAATTATTTTCTTTTAGAATATGCAAACAGCTAAAATGTGAATTCTTTTTTAATCTTTATTGCCAGCAAGGATAAAGT
Source organism: Cariama cristata (assembly GCF_000690535.1). Taxonomy (NCBI): domain Eukaryota; kingdom Metazoa; phylum Chordata; class Aves; order Cariamiformes; family Cariamidae; genus Cariama; species Cariama cristata. The sequence continues at coordinate 7,155 of NW_009611780.1, forward strand.
TAACTACAGATGCTGTAAGTAACATTTATAATGGATGGTACCAGAAAAAGAGCAAAAAAAAAAGCTGGGGAACTTCTGGTCCAGATGACACTCTGCTTTCTGGCCTGTTGGCTATGTCTTCTTTCTGCAGGCTACAAAGCTGCACCTAAATACAAATCCCTCAGAGCAATTAGATTTCTCCACACAACCTGGAGACAAGCATCCCAACTTACTCTCCTATGAGGAAAACTGCCTGTTTCCCAAATGAACCCCAGCTGGGTTGCTGGGACTTTGCAGTCAGGAAGGTTTTCATTGGTGTGCACTGAAAATCTGGCACTCGGTGCCCGTACTCTGTTTTATAGCAAGGTTTTTCTTTCTTCAGCCGGAGCTGGGAACACTGACATTCACCCAGCGTGTTTCCTCTGTGCTGAATTCCTCTACGTTGAATGACTAACGAGAGACCAAGGAACACTGTGAAGATATCTTTTCATTGCTAGTGCTCAGATTTCCCAGCCATTGCCAAGACACAGCATCCATTTCCAGCAGTAAATGTCATGCACACAATAGCTCTGCTGTCGGTGAGAAAACCTAGCTTAATGAGAGGAGGAGGCATAAAAGATGAGAGCACATCCTCTGTGTGAAAAACTGTACAGTTCAAAATATGTCTCATACTGGCCATTCGAAATAGATTGATTAGACAGGGTTGTATCCTAAGGCTCTGTTGCCTGCCTGCATCAGATGTTACTTTTTTTTAGTTGAATCATCTTTCCGCGTCTAGGCACTGGAACGGACTATGGCCCTTACTTGGCCAAAAGGCAGCGTTTGAAGGAAGGTTTGCAGACTACAGACCTGACTACACGTGGTCTTCACCTGGGTGGAGAGGGGTTGGGTGAACATTAGGAGATACTGGGGCTGTTTGTCCTTCTCCAGCTTGGAGCAGACGGTATTCCAGAGGTCGTGTTTAAGCAAGCAGGAGATGTGAGGGACAGCAACAGAAGATGGTGTAGGACAAAGGAAAGCAGAGCCAGCGAAGTCTCAGTGCAAGGCAGTGTTAAAAACAAACGCTAAGGAATGTGTTTGAGGTCAGTCACCGAACCAGGAGCAAGACCCAAATCAAAATCGAAATCTTCGGCCTTGTAGTTTGACCTTCACTGCATAGGCTGTAAATTGATTTAAAAGTGGTACAATTCCTCAGCGCAGAAGTGTTTCATGTGTATGAGAATATTTCTCCAGCTTTGTATAGTAAGGGACACATAAAATCTGATTTGAAAATAATATAGCGTGTAGTGAATAAATGATATGCTGTGACATTTGGTGGTGTTTGTGAGATATAAGTCTATTTCTAGTGCAGTGTAGGCTTAAATAGCCAAGTGGTGTTTATAGGAGAAGAGCTGCTGCATTCCTTTTCAGTTTGCTAATATGCGCTAGTCTACCGAAGTAATCCAGCCCTGCGCTGAATAAACATGTGGGACTGTTCATCTATAGGACGATGTGAATAAACCATCATACCTTCACTGGAGATCTATGCATACATCATGTCTTAAATTGTGAAAAATCAAACAGAATTTAAACTAATTGACTATGCTCATTGGATACACTCTCAGCCTATATGCCTTAGTTTACCTAGTTGAATTAAAAATAATCTGTGGCTGGAAAATCTTTGTGATAGACACTGTAAAATTCCAGTGAGATGGTTGTGAAGCATAGTTTGTTCTTATAAAACACTTTAGGATCTTTGTTTTAAATATGTTTAAACTATAAATGCTATTAAGTGTTTGTTTTACTGCCGTTCAGTACTTTCGATGTTGCATCGTTACATTAAGAAATGGGAGCACGTCATTTTGACAGGCTCACCATGGAGAACTTTGCTCTGTACAGTCCTCCAGCTGGAGCACAGAAACGAGTTCTTTTGTACTGGCGAATATACTAGAGAGATAGGGACACCGAGCTGTGTGGTGCCACCACCAAGTAGTAGAGGTACGGAAAAAATCAGCTTTTATGACTGGACCGACATTCAGTCACTGGAAAAAAATAAATCTAAGACAATGGGGCAAACGTTAATGGTTCTTCCTCTTCAAGGTAATTTTGGGTTGTTACAAAGTGATTGTAAATCCAAAGTACTTTGCGAGATTGTGAGAAAGATTTGAGTGTGAAGGTAGATTCTGCTCTCAGTTTTACAGTGGTTCTTTTTCTCTACAGTGACCTGAACACCTCCGCAAAAACAATGTCTGAACTTTTCTAGATGCAGTCGGTGCAGCATTAGGAGGTATCAGGCTTTATTCAGAATCCTGCTTTCAGTCTTCAAAAATTAAAATCCCATCTAGTTTAGGAAGGTGCTGAGCCCAAAGTCCCCAATCCTTTCTTCTTGGACCTTGCTTGGGTGGTAGCTAAGTGAAAACCTTCACCCAGTTCTGCTAAAGCAGCTCCTCCCTACCCTTTTACTGAGAATCATTTTTGCCGAGGTTATTGCTGTGATCAGTTAATTACACCAGACAGAAGCATGCAGAGAGCCAAGGCCTGATTTTCACTTGCAGCATCTAGGTCTTGAGAAGGAAAATGTTAACACGTGGTATTATCTTGCCACTTGGAAACACAGAATTGTGCTTGAACACTGTTTCACTATGGAGAGGGGCTCTGTAAGTGGAACTGCAAACCTCCCTAATGGAAACAAGGACAGGTCACGAACAAGGTAACTGAAGTAGCTGCTTGATTGATTAGATTAATGCCCCAAAGGGAATATGACCATTACATTTTTTTCTGTGGCTTTCTATTGTATCTTTTCTCGTTCAACAATGATCCGTATACAAGGAAGGGTAAGGACAATGCAAATTGGAGGAAGGAAATAATTGTCTTTAAGCAATGTCCTTTTGCTTTCAGACTAGCTGGGATTGTTTTCCCTCTCTCTTAGAAACCCCTATGTATAGCCAGTGAGCAGGGTCGGCTGCTTGGTTGGAATTTCTCTTTGTCTGTTTACTGTGACAAAAAAGAGCTCAGCTTGTAGGCAAACTGCACGGCATTGAGCAAGGATGTGTTCTGAAGGACAGGGGCAGCTGAGCCTTCTGGAGGCTCTACAGTTTGCTGGTTAGTGCGGTCTCCAGGCTGATTCTGCTTACAGTTATATGCATGTGAATTATCTGCATGTCCAATTTTATAAATTATTCCCAAGAGGAATCAGTATAATGCTACTCTCCAAACTTCCCTCTCCCCTTCTCCAAGATGAAGAAATTGTCTCTCCAAAACTGCATGTTATCAGAGCTTTCTTCTCTCCCCTTCTCTCTTTCTCTCCCTTTTCTTTCTTGCTTCCTTCCTTCCCTTTCGCTTTCCTTCCTTCTTTCCTTCCTTCCCTCTTTCTCTCTCTCCTTCTTTCCTTCACTTCCTCTTTTCACTTTCTTTCTCAGTCTGCTTCTTTGAATCTCATTTTTTGCCTGCTTTCTTGTTCTCTCCCCCTTCTCTCTCTTTCTCATTCTGTTTTATCTTCTCTTTCTGAAAGTCACTACATTCTTATGGACAAATAACCTTCATGTTTTGTTTACTGCTTTCTGAAACACTTTGTATGAAGAGAGCTCAAGATCTAAATGCATATCTTGCTGATGGGGGTCTTCTGACCCTCTGTGAGTTTGGCAACTCAGGCAACTCAGCTGGATTTGGAACAGGATTGGGCCTCCAAAATGGATTTCAGTACTGACTGCCCAGAGCGCATGAAAGCAAGTAAGAAAAGAAAGACTCATCAATCTGCTTATTTGTCTCCCTAAAACTTTTACGTCAAAGAAAGCTTGAACAGCTTCTGAACTGAAGAGGTTTTGAGGAGAACATGAAAACTCTAGAAGCTGATCCTGACACATTTCTAAAAAGGCATTACTTCATAGTACAGATATATGTTTCCTTGTAGCATCCAGAAAATTATATTTGATTGTTGCTATTTAGTGAGAACCAGCAGCACACTTCATGCTGTTCGAGAGGCAAATGAAAATTCAGGGTCTCCTACCATGAGCCTGTTTCTTATTTCTGAAAAGCTAACTATGCTTTAATTGTGGTCTGACAGTTAATGTTATTTCAGAATTGTCTTCTTAATTCCCATCGTTCCTATTCTGCAGATGTGGAAAATCACCCTCGTTACTATATTGCCCATGACTCTCTTCATTACCATTTGCTAAGGTTCCAAAATCTGTTATGAGCTCACTGCTAATTTCAACTTCCTTTTCTTTTTTGGGGGGAAAAAAACCCCACAAACAAAAAACCCTCAACAGAAAACAACCCATCTGTACAGCTACTGAACAACTTACCCTGCTGTAAAAAGAACTCCTTTCAGAGACATAAGTCAATACTTCTGCTTAGGTCAGCCAAGAGGAATTGACTTTTCATGGGTACATCCTACACCCATCTCTTCTTTCCAAGGGAAAACAGCTTTCCCTAGGCAAGCCGACGCTCTGCCAGCCAGAAAAACCTGTGCTGTTTGAAAATTTAAAGCTGTCTTCAATAAAAACCTCTTTTCTAGTATAACCATTCTTTCTCTATTAGCCAGCTATGTAGTATTAAAGTGTTCAGAAAACAGTTTTCAATAGTATAATCAAACCAGTAATTTTCTAAAAAGTGCATTCATTTTTAATTTTATCTATTCTTGTCACTTTTTCTAATAGCTATGCACAGCATAGAAGTAATTGGACTGTTTGGATTTTGCCTGTGTATTTTTAAAGGAATTTAATTTAAATGATAGACTTGAAACTGGTTAGTAATAATGACATCATTGTTACAACAAAATCAATTTTTAGCAAAACCTCAGCTTACTAAGCTATGAATAAACAATTCTATGGGTAGTAAGTACATTTAGCATTGTCTAACAGGCAACTGTTAAATCTGGAGAGCCCTGAACTCCCTTCCCGGCTCCATAGTGGGCTGTTGTGCTCCCAGTTTGCATCATCTTCGAAATGGCCACAACGGGACTCACTCCCACCGCTTTGGAAGTGATGTCTGAAAGTGCAAGGCAGAACAAGAGCGAAAGATGTTGAGGAGGGGCTATATACCATGAAGGCCTGGAGGGATAGGTATTTTACACCATCTCTTTGAAAGCCTCAACACACATGTATACATACACACACGTATCATCACGAAGCATTCTTATGATGCATGTGCCAGTTATTTCTGCAGATACCGGCAACCCACGCAATGAGTTGCCTACTCATTTGCAGTAGTTGAACAGGACTGAAGCTGTTGGCAGTGCCTGCATCAAAGCTGAAATACGATGAAAGGATTTGTGTCGGGAGTGGGGGCAGACCTGCATCGCGCTCATTTTTCGTCCAGCAAATGCTACTTCCCGACACCGTGACATGTTTACAGGGGCAGGTCTCTCTCTTTTCTGTGCCGAGCAGTAAGCCCAGCCAAGTCTGCCACTCTTCTGTTAAATCTGTAACAGCGTGACCAACTGTCAAATCTCAGGAAATTCTACAGAGCTAGCTTTGTGTTTAAAAATAGAGCTGATAAGGGTGGGTGCGGGAAGAGCACATTCAGAAATCTGGCTTTTTATTCTTTGCCAAACAGCCCTCCTCTCTCTTAGGTGGATTTTGCAAAGAGCTCACCATACTGGGAATGAGGGCTTGGGAAAACCTGACCCCCAGTTCCTTTGAAACTGTGGTCTTCTGGGATGGTAAACTCTGTGATTAAGGTGCACAACTAATTGGATAATTTCTTCTATGGTCCTAATGTGCTTTTTTGTCCTGTATGCAATCTTTAGAGTCAGTACTGAGGTCCAGTCAGCGAAATGACTTTTCAAGCCTTTGCCAGTGGGTTTGGGGACCTTGCAAATGCATCAAGCAGAGCTTCCCCGCAGCCCAGCACCGCAGGGACCCCAAGCCCTTGTCCTCTTCTGCACCGAACTAATAACTCTTGTCTCTGCCCTTTTTTTGGTAAATCCAACCACAGTGCATCAGGGAGCTTGTAAGTCCGTACTGTGCTGCTCCGTATGGAATTGCCATCAGGCAGGAAGGAGCTGCTGTACGCACCCTGCACCATGTGCTGTGGAAATGTTTGAAGTGGCTGAGGTCCAGGGGCTGTAAAACCCAGTATCGCAGTCGCAACTTGGGATGGCACAAAGGATTGCTGTGGGAAGTCCTTGCGGCTGTAGATACGGTTGATCAGGACGCTGCAAGAAAGTCCATTTCAGTGACTGGTCCCTTGTATTTTAAATGAATGAGTCTTCAGCAAACTAGTGTCTTACCATATGGTCCAGTTTGAGTATCTATATATACTTCATGTAAAATTAGAGTTGAAAATCATATGAAAGATTATGCTAAAAAAGCCAGTGAGGGAATATTAGGGACTTCATTTGATAAGGAAACACAATTCACAGCCTCTCAAACTAGATAGTTGGATCTGCTTGATCCAACTTGGCTCGCAAATTGACTTGCTAGCCCAACAGAAGTTACTGTGTTTACTAACTTATCTGCTTTTTTTAAAGAAGGAACTAATCTACTAATATTTTCTTTTCATCTGTGTTTATCCAAATCTGAATTTGCAATAGATCATGTCTTGTTTGTGATGGTGAACTTCAAGAGGGTTATCTGAGGGAAAGAAAATGTTGATAATTCATCTGAATTTTAGAACTTTTTAGTGCTTCAGAACTGATGTGTAAATCTTGCAAGGTGAAGCTTTGTTCTGAACGTTCGATGTGCCTCATGATGACATGATCAAAAAAAGCCCCGTTTTTTCTAGAGATTTTTTAATATTTCTGTAGAGGCAGTTTCAGCAATTAAAGCACAATGCGGCAAATGCTAAATATAGACTCAAGTGAAATGGTTGGTAGTTTTTGTTTTACACAGCTCAGTTTTCTTATCTCTGTGCAAGGGAGACAGGTTTGCTTAAATTGAAATATATAAGCTCAAGGATATATAGCCCTGAGTAGATATTATTCTTTGATTATGTTCTGGTTTAGAGTTTGTTACATACTTCTAAGGTTTTTGATCTTTCAGATTACTTTAGAGGTCTGTTAGAATCAACTTGCGGCGGTCACATTTTTATGCTTTAAACTTATGTGTTCTTGCATATCGGTAACATCTGAAAGCAGTAAAATATAAATGCAGCAAATGTGGTTTTTGGAATATGTGATCCAATTTATCATTTTTGAAATTAGTTCCTGAGTTCTACCCTTAATACAATGCAAAATACATGTTTTTCTTGTGTTTTTCATCCAAATTTTATGAGCTTGTCCTCGCAGCAATTAATCCTTGCAGCAGAAGTGAAAGACAAGTAATATTTGCATGTATTTAAAGTTACTTTATTACAACTGTCTGCTTCCTTGTCATTTCTTTCTCATTTTTCTGTTCTATCTTGCAGCCGCAGTGGCTGTACTACGTACCGACCTTGTCGTGGTGACTGCTGGGGCTGCGTTCCAGCAGGGCCAACATGGTGAAAGGCCCAAGAAATGTAGGCTCAGTGGTGGCTCCGAGGAAGGACTTCCATGAATGAACTGACTTCACGGAGCTTTCGCTGCCAGAGTTTGCAGATGGGAGTCTTGTGTACGACTGCCACTTGCACTTTCTTAACACATATTTGTTGCTATCCATTTTAGCATCCTGCACTGCTTGTCATACCCTGTTTCAGAATATTTTTTGTTCTTTCTAATTTTCACATTGGGAGCTACATAATGTTGTTTTGTAGGGGTGCAGCCAGTTCTGAACTTTTAGATAGGCTATTTATCTCTTCTCATTAATGCATTTCGTTTGGGTGGTTCAAGGTACTTACCTTGTGAATAGATGGCAATCGCTCTTCCTTCAGATGCTAAGGGGATGTCCCCATGTTCTGGATTGACCTTCTAATGCTTGGCTTAGACGATAGTAATGCTGAGAACTAAATGGTCAAAGTAGAGAGCATATTTGTATCCTACTGTCCTGCATTAACCAGAAAATTGGAATTATGATGATTCTTCAATTTAATTTTAATTGATTTAACCAGATATTCTTATTTGAGGTATTAGAATAGTACACTGGTGCCCTACATGATGTGCAATTCTTAAACCACGGGATTCCTAAATTAGTGGGACAGCCCCCAATAATTTAAGCAGCAATACTTAAACTTGTATGCTTCTTTTACTCATGTACATTTAAAGTTCACTTAGAAGCTCAATTTCTTGTTGTTTTCTCTGTGACCAAACATTAGGTTGCCTGTTTACTAAACACTTCCCAGATCAATTTGGTCACTCAAGCAAGGTGTTAAAAGTAGAATACTAGAGAACGATTTTACAGCCAAGCCAGAGTCGCAGAGTTACTTTTAATAAACACTCTTGTCTGTGTTAATTTTAAGTCAAAGGCAAAACAGTCTGAGGATACTGTAGTGGATTCGTACATATGTCATATATACTAACCCTGAGGTCCCGTGAAACAAATCTGATGGGTACTGTGGCCAGTACAAATGGGTACAGTCCACTTTTTGCTTTTCGGTCATTTTCTACATTGTTGGGTGACCTGGGTTTGTCTAAAAAGTGTCTGCTGATATATATGCTTACTGGTTTAATGTGAGAATGCTATTAAAAAGCCTGAAGGCTATGAAGCACAAGATACAAGCGAATAGTGCTTTGCAGTCTCAGACATACCAAACCCAGAGTGTTTTCTACAGCTGCCTGTCCTGGACAGCGGGAAGTTCCCAGCAGTGCCAGGACTGATGGCTGCTGGTCCTCCTGCGTTGTACTGGGAGCGGGCTGGTTCTGAGACAGCCACAGGGGGTGGGCTGGGGGGTCTGAAAGTGTCCTTTTAGATGGGATTTTATTCTACCTGCATAGAATACCCCGTCGTTTTAGGCATGGGCCTCTCACTGCTGAGAGAAAACAAAGTATTATAATATTAACACATTATTATAGTATATAGCAATGAATTATTGTGGAATCAATGTCAGTGATTTTTGTAAGGAAAAAAGTCAATGGAGAAAAAAATGGGACGGGGAGCTTCATGAAGTTAATCATATTTATAGTTAAAGCATGAAATAAATTTTTCCATCCGACTTTTACTTATGGGCATATGACAGAACTGAACTGACTAAACTGAGCACTGGCATAACTCCATTGCCTTTACTGAAATTTCATCCCTTTGCAGCAATACTGGGTTTGGCTCAAACACAAGTGGCCAGATAATTTTCTGACTGGTAATGTTCATAGGTTGTATTTCTGACTTGGAGTAAACAGACTATGTATTTCAGGCTATAAGCAGATAATGATGGCCACTTGGAAGAAATTTCGATTTCCAAGTATTCAGACAACGTTGCATCACTGCCTGGTTGGGCTGTAGGGTGTTTGGCTTTCCTGTATACAGTCACTTGTAATTTTAAATTCTGTGTTTCTCAAAAGTTATATAATTCAGTGGGGATGTTTGCTGCAAAAGGAAACCAGGATTTATTCCTTTCCACGCCGAGGTGGAGATGGAGCAGGGAACCTCACTGCACGGTCTGATGGGGTGTTTCAGTGACTACATACAAGAGGGATGCTTTTTGATTAACCTTTAAAGCAGGTAGGTTTTAAACAGGTCAGGCTAAACGCTGTTTTGTGCCTCTAATATGGCAGTTACCTCACAGTTGAGGTGGAGATTAACCTACATAAAGAAGCTTAAAAAATCTGCAAATTATTGTGTAGTGATATCCAATGCTTTAGCCTTCTGCACTCATTTGTCTGTGTGTAACACAGAGTCAAACGAGACTGCCTTGAAGTAAAAGGTCAGCTCTAAAAACTCAAGCATTGTTGGTGGCCGTGGGATCGAAAACCTGAACTGCAGCACTGCTGAGGCTTCTTAGGCTTTAGCATAAGTTTTAGCACAGAAAAGCAAGTACAAAAATTTCTGTATTTTGATAATCCCAAATGGAAAGGGTTTTGGTATAGCCATTTTGAAACTGAATTGTGCCTGTCTGGTCTGATGACTGGTAGCACGGTTACCTCATGCCTTCATATTCTCCATTTTTCTTCATTTCTCCATTCTCCTACCAGAGAACACTATCAAGCACCAAATTACCATTTTTTATTAATTAGTACAAAGAAGCCTCTAGACTGCAACAGGTCCCAAATATGGCTTTCATCAGATGTTTCAGCATCATCATAGATGTAGAATATCACCAAGAGGTCTCAGTCCTCTCTCTCAAGAAGATTTACAGCTTGCTGTGTCTTTTTGTCTTAAACCTACTGGTAAAAAAGGATAGTGCTCCTAAAATCAGATAGTGTGTTCATAGAAAGTGAAGGTGACTCAAATGGGCTCAAGAGCAAGAGAACTGGAGAGACTCTAAAAAGTCATGCAACGTGAGTAGGAGAAACAATTTTTAAAAAATATTTTTTTGTGGAAGCATAATGTCTTGCAAGGAAGCTTGAAATATGTTAGCGAGTCCCATTGGGGCTACGGGAAGAGGCTCACTGCCCTGGTACAGGCACTAAAACATTTTAGGAGCCAACCCTGGAAGCCTGGAAGAAGGAGAAGGCCTGCCTCTGGCCTGTAGGTTTTTACATATTCTCTCCATCTCTTCCCAAGTCATTTGTATTTCCCCTTCTTTCCCACTGCCTTTGAGAGAGGAGGGGATGGAGAAAAGGGAAGGTAGAATAGCAGAACTGAAAATTTCCCCCTTGAGAAAAACACACCTGGGAAATTCCTCATTATCTTCACAAGTTACTGGTTAGATGTCACTGGATCCCACCCCCGCATATGTTCTTCCTGCGGTATCAGAGTTGATGACACAGAGTTGATTTAAATCTCTTAGATTTATTTTAAAATCATTTGACATCAAAAAAAAAGTGTTTGACCCACCCACCAGTAATGAACCACGTGAAATCCCTGACTCCCAAGGGTCTTCTAGCAACGACGTAAACAATTTCTCAAGTGCAAATCTGATTCTGAAACCTGGAACATTAAGAAGAATCTGAAATGTCAGGAGGCTGGTAATAAACCATAGCTATGGTAACAAGCAGCTGCTTGGTTTTACTCTCTCCCATGGTATAAGCTGTTACTGAGAGCCCAGCGCAAAGCAGATTCAAATCGGTATCAATTTGTGTTCCTTTGTGAAAGACACGCACTCTCATTTGCTTGTAGAAAAGGTGAAAATAAGAACATTGCATACACCGTGTTATTTCATGATGCCTGCTTTGCAGATATTAGGTGACACAGTTTATTGTTCATGCTGTGCAGCGCACGCAATGTACCTTGTGGAACAACGTACAAGGGGAACATTTCAGTCTTTTGTAGGCCAACCTGCCCCTGTCAGCAGGGGTGCAGTTTAGCAGGTAAGCTAAGCTGATCTTAATTATAGTGCCTCCCGATCCAGTTTAACATCTCGCTTTGTAACACAGAGTTACGGTTTTGCAAAACAGAAGGAATTGCTCTGAGGCTTCTTAAAGGCTGCTTAGACTTTGCTAGGACACAGTGTTCAACTGAAAAAGTTGTGGGTGGAGGAAAAGGATTTCTGTACTTAGTGAAACAACTCAATAACGGAAAATTTGTGATTTTAATTTCAAAGTAATTTACAATATAGGTGTGCTTGCAGAAATGCTGCTGGTGCTTTTTGACAAAATGCACACATGCTTCGTGTCTTAATTAGATAGGGGAAATGGTCTGCATTCTCTTAGAACAATGTTTAGCTATTTAGCGTTTGGGTTTTTTTAATAATCTTTTAATTGTATTAAATGTGAAAGCAAATGTGTAGAATAAATATTGAACGCATTTCTGGCTTTAATCAAAGAAAAATGCTGCTTTCAGAGGTTATGCTTCAGCTTAATTCCATTTACAGCATTATGTTTTCACTCAGGGGGAAAAAAAAAAAAGAGATGTGATTTCTGAACCTGGAAATAGATCACAGACCCTTGGGTAAGATGTGCTGCGATTGACCTTAATGAGAGAGCATCTGCCTAGTCCCAAAGCTTAAGGTGTTACTTTCTATTGTTCTTTTTCTCTGTTGATTCTGCCAAGAGGGTGGAGTTTGTGTCAGAAGAAAGAGGTGAGGAGAAGGCTTTTCAGACAATAAGAACTTGACTCCGTTCATTGTCTGGAGTATCCCATTTCACAGTAATTACCCGGGGATGCAGGCTGTTTCCACTTACCGTGGATTCACGTGTAAGGTTACATGAGTTTTCCTTCGTACCACACTGCCGTTTTCTGTGAGTATCGAGACCTTTATACCCCTCTTGAGTGGGGCAGTACTGGAACACAGATTGCCACGGTCCTCATCCTTATCAACCCCTGAGACGTAAGAGGTGATAAACTAATGGAAGTCATCTTAGCGTAGGTAGGCTCCATGAGGGACAAACGCACGTGGAATGGACCGGCACCAGTACTACCCGCCACCGCTGCACGGTTGGGCCTCCTCAGGGGGACAGCACAGACTTGTCACGAAGAGGGGCTTGGGATGTGCTCAGGGCCTGCTGCCTGGCCCAGCCGAGATCCATGTGAAAGCCGGGGCTTGCCTCAGCGGCATTAGACAGCACAAACTCAGCTCTGCAGGAGGTCCAAGGCAGTTAGCACACTTTTTCAACAGGTTTTTGAAAATCTACACCAAATACTGCTGCTGGTCTAGAACTGTGTACATTAGCAGAGTGCAGATGTAAAATATTGCTGGAAAGTGAATAAAGCATTAACAAGCTGAATTTATTTATAGCGTAAAACTACTGGCTTCAGTTTGGCCCCGTTTCCAGACAGATACACTGAGGTTATTCGTAGCGAAAAAGCTGTACTAATTACATTCAGCTTCTATAAAAATAACTTAAAATCCAATCAAAAAGATGAACCTGTCTCAGGTTCTGTTATCTGACTGCTTAAATTTAAGCATGTTTTTTTCTTTCTGCTCTGAGCAGTAGCACTGTCAAAGGGCAGCCGCCCCAGCGGGGACACCTGGGAGGACATGGCCCCGCTGTCGGAGGGGATTCAGCCAGACCACCTGCGTGTGTTCTGCCACCTGCATCTTGGCCTTTTTTGTCTGTTTTTTTTTCCTCTGTGGTATTGTTCATGAGTAGACAGGAGATACGTAGGAAACTGTAAAGCTTCCATGAATGGCAATACCAAGGTACATAAAAACACTGCAGCAACATTTGAACACAGATTTTATTTATTGATTGTGAATGTTTCCACATGAATGCAGAACTGCTCCTGTTTCACCTCACCTCCGTAAGCTGTCATGTCCATCACACTCTGCAATGCGGTCTCAAGCATTGCTTTTCTTATCTTGGTGGTGGTGGGTTTTGTAATTTTGGGATGGTTAAGTGGAAGTCAGAAGTTGTCCAAGTGTTTTCTCCTTCTCTTTATGTTTTTGTTTGACAATGTGGATTGCTGATCTAGTCAGGGTACACCTGTTCAGGAGGTAGTTTAAAATGGGGACCACTGGGCTGCCGTTGGAAACAATGGTAACAGGAAGGCTGCTATTGCAGAATTCTCTCTGAGAGTGTTTGGAGCGGAGTCAAAGCGGCTTGAGGGGTGGGGGGGAAGCCTCTTGCTGGGTTTGAATTATTGCTGACAGGAGCATTTTGTTTGCAGTCCTGTGGCTTAAACTGTGTGATGATGCTGAGGATCTTTCGGTGGAACCGATCGTTCATATGAATGTTACGCTTCTTCTGTCTTTTCACGTCGTTTTCTTACTAAAACGAAAAAGTACAGGAAGATTGTAATTTTATTATAAACTCTACTAAGTCCGCACGTACTGGGCTCGGGTATTTCAAATGCCGTAGCTCTGGCGTAAGGCATTTGACTTTTCTTTACCAATTGCCTTTAGAGCAGCGGAGTGTTTCCCCGGTGACAGTTACACGCCGTGGCTAACCCG
>NW_009611781.1:0-35245 GCF_000690535.1 Cariama cristata
GGCAGGGGCAGGGGCCGGCTGGCCCAGAGGGCAGAGGAGAGGGACTCCTCCTTGTCCATCACAGCCGTGGCAGGAGCTTCCACCAGCCTACTCCTCACAGCATGGGTGAGATGCTGAGAAGTACTGCACAGCTCTCGGTTGCTGTGATGTGTTCCTATCAAGAGTTACTGTTAATAGATAAAAAAATCTTAAGCATTGAGAAAAAGTAGAAATCGTGTTACAATACAGAAAGAATTACAAAATTGTTTCACAGAAACTGACATTTTCTACATGATTTTTTTCCCCTGTAATATTCCACTGGAACACAAAATCCCTTGGTCGGTTAACATGAAATATTCTTGATTCATTTCCCTTCCATTGCAATGTCCCAGCAACTGGGAAAAGCTTGAAATGGGACATGAGAGAGGTAAACCCATGGCATGCTAGTGCCAAAAGGGAGTAAAAGGAGTATGAGATCCCAAAATATAATTTATCTAATATGACGCCCACTGGGAAAGCCAGAGATTAATGCCCAATGAATTGAAAACATTTTGTCCCGGTCGACATTAAAAAATTTGGGAATCTTTGATGCATTGATTCCTTGGTTCTAATTTGGAATGAAAAAAAGTGTCAAAATGAGAGGACTTCCTACAATAGAAAAATATTCGGACAATTTTTTGTCATTTCTTCAAGACTAATGTTTTCTTTATCTGAGCAGTAATTCACACAATTTAATTCAATCATTCTGATGGAAAAATGTTTATATGGATATTAATTTTAATAAGGGATTTCATAGTACTAATCTTCTACTAGAGAGCACCATTCAGAACCACTTTATTATACAGTTTGCCTAGCAAAGCATTTCATCATGCCAAAGTGAGAAAAGCCTAAATGCACTGTTCTGATGAAAAGAGAGAAAAATAAGATTCAAAGGCTGAACAGGATGGTAAGGCTATGGTGAAAAAAAGGCACCAAAAAGCTACTGAAGAAGAATCACAGATAATGCAGTTGAAACAATCTGTGATGAACTTGTACGGAGTTTGCTCGTTAATGTATTGCAAAAAGCTTTATAAAGGGAGGCTGACACCAGCGTTACAGGCAAGGGAAGTGAAGTGGAGCACAGTGAGTGACTTTCTTTTGCTCACCCTGCGAGCCACGAGCAGAGCTCATACTCGTCAGGCGCAGTTGAACCTACCTCTTACAAGACTACGTTCTTTTCTTTTGTGATATGACACGTAGCCCAGAGTGGCTTTTCTCTCTGGGCCCCGACACAAGACATGAGTCAGAATGACGAAAACCAGTGATTCATCATATGGACTTTTTCCTTAAATCAAGCTATATGCTGCGTTAATTTTTCTACAAACCTGTTTGGCAATGGGTTGTGAAGCCTTGACAGGTGCCTAAGAGATCAGCCACACTCAAGCTGTGGGCTCCACGTTCCTTGTCCTGGAGTACTATCTACCATGATTTATTGTGTGCTGCTCAGCTACCTGTATGATCACTGAGCTTTAAATGCTGAAACACCAACATGTCCCACCAGTTCCAGCCATTGTCAAGGGAAAAGGGATTTAATGAATATGAGAATTGGATGCAATAATATCGTAAATTTAGGGTCAGGAGGGACCACTGTGATGTTAGTTGACCTAATTGTTAGTTGACACAATTTCAGTCAGTATCAGCAATGCATAAAAATACTCCTCTTAGTCCATAACTGATTGCCATCAGGCCACAAACTTGCAGCTGAACCAAAGAGCATCTTTTGGAGTAAGGCTGTTTGGTGCTGCACTCAAAGATGCCACACTGTTCTGTTTCCAGCACTTAATGAACTTTTGATTTTTGAAACCTTAATTCTCAGCCTTGTTTGGACCTGTGATTTCTTCTTACAAACCTCCAGAACAAGGTGAGCCTGTGAAATACACTTCCATTTCTATGCTCCGTAATATAGCATAAGGTACCTAGGCCAGAATTACATCATTTTGTCATTTTTGACAACAATTACATTGTTGTCATTTCTAAAAAATTATATTTATGTGTATCTGCTTATTTTCCTTTTTGGTCATCCATGTAGAATTATTCTTCTAGGATGAAAGTGCTTTCCCGAAATGTGCCAACATTTTTTGCAGTACATAAGTCAACAGATCAGCTCCTGCCTCCCACTTTCCCTCTAGGACCTCACAGATGGGGGCTGTGGCAGCTGGGCTGAGTGCTGGGGCAATCCCAGACATCTGCCTTCTGAGCAGGGAATTGAAGATGCTCTGCTTTGCATAACCTTTGCTTCAGGGTCAAAATTATTATTATTATTTTTTTTTTTTTTGAAGCCAGACCTGGTTGTCCTTGTGGGGCACTGCTCTCACTTAAGCCTCCCACGTAGAAATGTATTTGGTTTTATCCTGGTGAGCATATGGTTCGGTAGAAGTTGCTCGGTAACAACTAACTTTCCCATCCAGCTAATCTTTTTATGCTATTTCTCAATGCTATGGGATTTCACATGATATGTATTTTCATGGGATTAATACCAATGTGATGTTCTATATCCCTAATGTATCTCAGCTCATTAAGTACCTTAATTCATTTTGTAGGAATGTCTTTTGCTTTCTACCCAGAAGATGTACCCATTTGTGTATCATCATTTGTAGGTTGTTCTTGACCGCAGAGCAGAAGAATTCTCCTGCTATTTAAAATCACACTGAAAAGTAATAGCTCCTATACCTCCATGCTAATACCTTTCTTGTAGATGAGCTTATGATGTGCACACTGTATAAAGCAAGCTGAAATTCCTGCCTTAGCGTCAGGCTGTCACTAATTGTTTTTATATGTGTTTGATATGATTACATTGCCCTCATTTCCAGTATCTGTTTTGAAACACAATATTAGTTCATTTATTTCCTGTGTCACAAACCAATCTCATGGTGAACATTGCTTTGCAAGTTTATTGAGATGTTTCTCATGAGAGCTTTGTCCTGCTGTTATCTTTGTGCTTTTGTTTTTTTTTCTAATGGTAGAAGTGTCACCATTTCGTAAAGTGAATTGCTGTGGTTGCAGATAGAAGGATTTGCCCCTTGTGCTGAATACATTTGGGTCTTATTGTGACTGCTGTCTTGTTTATGGCTTCTGGACCTAGCTGTGTGTTCACCCTGGGTTCTGTCTTTGTTTTGCCTTAGATGCACATCAGCGCTGCTGCTGCCTGCTGTCCCTTGTCTTTGGGAATCACATCATAGCTTTCCTTCTGCGATGATTCGAGTCCCTTTCTGACAGTACCTTGCTATGTCCGGCTGATTTGTAATACCCAAAATACTTTCAGTTCTAGTTAGCCCATACAGAAACATGGCTCAAACTGTGTGCATCCCTTAGCATCAGGCTCGGCCACGTCTGGGTGCTTGCTTTGGCTCTCCATGATCAGGTGTACTGGGGAACATGTGGGAACGCAGGGACCTAAATGGGATTTTGAAAAAGTAGCATGAAAAGCCTCACTACCTCTTCAGAAGCTTAAATAAATTTTTAAATCTGTCCTTTGACATTAGTTCTTCTCATTGAAATGCTTTTGAGAATGTAGTTATTGCACACACAAGGATTTTAATCTGTGAAGTTTCTCTCCTGTGCCTCTCGGAAGCCTTGAAAGCTCCCCGTCGTCTTCTCAGCTACTCTGTCACCTGTGGCTTTGGACTAAGCCGTTCCGAGGACCTCTTTGCTCCCTTTTTATCCAAAGGCTGACCTCACTCTGGAGTAGCAGATAGGAGAAGTGATACACAACGAGCTCCTTGGACACTGAACTTCGTTTCTTCCCGCAAGCACTATCCATGTTGCTCTGCTCAAATTTTAGCACTTGGTCTCAGGGAAATCGCATCTTTCAAGACCACAAGGGACCATTTTTATCACGTGCAGTGCTCTTCGCATGCAGCCACCGTGTTTCAGCAAAGTGTTCCTGCAGTTGCTCTGTGTCCTTCATTGCACTAGAAAATATCATCTAGACAGATACTCACTTTTGATTTAAAGATCTCTGCTGACAGGGATGTTGCTGTATTCCTAGGTGTGTGTTTCCAGTGACTAATTATTTTTACCTAAAGATTTACATGTGATGTCTTGCCTGAGGCCATGGCAATGCTTTCAGAGGTAATTTCTGATGCTGAGGCTGAGAACAAGGTACTGACAGGGAGGTGGCTGATCACTTTGCTTCAGGGATGTCACTGCTCCTTGGCCCTTTCACTCTGCTCGTTGTTTTCGTTGGGCTTGGGAAAATTCCTCTTGTGTCCCAGCACCCTCTGTTTGAAGGCTTTCCCTGGGAGCAGGTGCCCGTGCTGTCCCCTCAGACGCTACCTTGGCTCCTCCAGGGATCTGACCAAAGCCAATCTTCCCCCACTCTGGAGATGACAACCGTGGCCAGAGGCTCCATGTTTTTCCTCCCATCAGTTTCAGCAGCTGCTCTGGTAGGTTTTGCTTAAGGGAAATAGAAAGGACCCAAGGAGAAAAAGCCTTCAAGTCTATGTAGACAAAGAGCATGTTCTCCCTTAACCTTACATCACATCATTTTAAAGAGTGGACTTCTTTAATCTCTCATTGATGCAACCTTTTTTTTTTTTTTTCATTCTTGAGAACATATTTGTAATTTTCCAGTAGTCTTTTAAAAAGCACTGAACCCGGGATTCAGCTAAACACAGTGTAGTCTACCAAGTGAATTCGGGCTGTCAGAAGGTATAGTGAGCTCTGTACGACTCACTTCTGCTCACCAGACCGGGCCTAACTACAGACTTCCCTAGGAACAAATCTAATGTTTTGGGTATTTTTTTCCATTTTGCAGGTTATTGATAAAGATATTGAATAGTACTAGCCTGGGCAGGATTCTTGTGGGAGTCCACAAGACATGTGTGGTTGAAATTGTTGTGAGTGCACATCTCCTGAGTTGCGGAGAGGAGCTGGTGGCTTTTGAGGGTCTGTATGGTCAGGTTTATGTTTAGGTTAGCAAGTGAGAATTAGTGACAGAGTGGGTGCTGTACCTACACCTGCATGTCTCTCTCTACGATGGGAAACTCACTGTGCCCATCTCAGAAGGATGCTGCTGCTATGGTGGAGAGCAACAGCTCTTGCAGGACGTCCATGCTCCAAAGCTGTAAAGAGTGTGAAAGAAAAATGGGCTGAGTGTTGCCCTCCCTCTTCAAATCATAGAGCAAAATGTGCAGGTGTCAATGAAAGTGCCCCATAGCAGAGATCAGCCAGGGTAGCCCTTTTTCTGACTGTAAAATTCAGTGTGGGATTGTCCAGGAACGTGGCTCAGCCGAGTGTGCACCAAGACCCTGGGTAGCTGCCGGCCCCAGCGCTGCCTGCAACTCTCTGCTTCTGCCTAGGGCTTCCTGACCCGGCGCTCGCCTGGCCCATCCCTCCAAACCGCAGCAAGAGCTGACAAAATCGCCGCACGACACGTATCCCCAGGTGGGGATAGGGGATGGAGGCTGCTTCAGTGTCACACGAATGAGTCAGCCTCCCATGGCAGAGAGTGTGTCTTAATTTAGATGTACCAGGCTATGGTTCCTCCAGACGTCCATCTCCATGCCCAGCCTCTGTGGGCATCAGAGAGCCATTTGCTTTATTGCTGGTTCTGATGCCCTCCTGTGACTTACTGCAGGTGACTGACAGCTCTGCTGAGGCACCGGTGGGTAAGGAGGAGCTGTGTCATGAAGGGAAACATTTGCACAGCATGAACAGACAAGCAATATAAATCGCTTTAGAAACGTAATTGCTGGTGCTAAGCTCCAGAGCTTGGGCCACATGTGATGCTTGTATCATAGAGGTGTTACCCAAATGATTTTGGAATCAAGGTCTCTGAACATGGTCCACCTTAATTAATACAAATTAGGGGCTAAGATTGCACTCATTATTATTAAATTCTGTTTATTTAAGTAATGGGTCTTAGTACGGAAGGTTCCTCTTGCTAGCCACTGAGACAAGAGGTGATGATTTTCTTTTCAAAGTGAAGTCTTAATAATGTCCAACAAAGGATATGATGGGACTCCTAAAATACACCCCCTCCATCACTGCTTGAAGTGGGCCCACGACAGCAGTCAGGTGCCCACCCTCTTTGTCTTACCTTGCTCTGGCTGCTGTTCTCTCGCTGCACTTTCAGACAGGTTAATAGTGAGACTACAGAGCTGCCATGGAGAGAAAGAAATGTCATTTTATTATTATTATTAATTATTTTCATTATGATAGCTCCTAGGAGCTGAGGCACAGAATGGGTCCCTGCTGGGGAAGGCACTCTGCAGACACAACGGAGAGGCAATCCCTGCCCCAAGCAGCTCAAACATTAAGCAAAAAGATTATGAGAGCAGAGACTGGGTCTCAGTGTCATAAAGCTCTACTTTCCTTCTGCAACAGTGAAAACATGAAAATCAAAGATTATTGCCTGACAGATGTTTCCATAAAGCAATAAAACGAGCAAAGAGAAAAGCAGTCTTGCATGAAGATAATAATTTCCCTTTGGATGCCCAATTGCTGCTTCACCGGGAAGTTTTCCATGTCCCCCTCCATCCCCCTGACTGGCAGCCGTTCCTCTCTGTGAGCAATTCCTTGAAGCCAATGAGGGAAAGCCTTGGGACAAGAAAACCTTCTGAGTGGGAAACCTCCACAACACGCCTCTTCAACCCTGTGCCTGCTCTGCAACCTCATCCACCTCCCGCAGGGAAACTGCTCCCAAGGGGCTCTTCCAATACTCAACAAAAATAACTTTCCCATGGCCTCTGCAAGGCCATGTGTCAGAATTGCTCCAAATATTTTATTAATGGGACAATGCCCACCTGTGGTGTAATGCTCAGGACCAAAGCCAGCTCTTAGCCTCTCCGTACCAGCGACTACGCTTACATAAGGGTGACTCATGCCCTGAGCAGCTGAAACTCTCGGATGCTATTTTCTCCTCAATAGCAGTACATGTAAGCTAGGGTCTGGTTTTGGAGCTGAAACTGCTTATTTCACCCCCCCAGCATTTCTGTGGCCCATAGGGAAAAGGCAGTAAAGCAAATTTCTGCTTTGTGGTAAAAAAGAAGAAAGCTTCATTTAGCAATGCCCATGTATTGTTTAAACATTTATCACTTTGCTCTTTCTTAGAACCAGTTCTCATCAATTCATCATGCACATTGCATTTTGCTACCTACATTTTCTTTTGGTAAATCTTTTAAAGGCAACCTGAAAAGGTAAAAATACCAACTGCAAGCCACTTTGCAAGATGGTGGCTGGGTGTTTGAACACCTCTGCTGCTCAGCACTGGGAAAAATGTGTCTGAAAACCCCAATTCCTCTCTTCCAATGGCAGCATCCCTGTGTTCACCCACTGCCAGCACCAGACCAGACACTGAAATAAGACCCCAGGGAGATGGAGGAAAACATCTTTGTGTACCTCCCTCTGCCTCCTCTGCCCACCTTGGCAGCCAGGCAGCACTGGCTCGGGGCACACAGCTGTGCCCATGGGGGCTGGAGCCAGCCAGTGCCCAGCTGCAGGGCTGTGGTGAACACCTGCAGCAGTGGTACCTCCTGCCCGGATGGTCAGCAGTGTCCGGATCAGCCTTCAGCAAACACCCTGAGCTGCTCCTCTGGCTCTGGGCTCAGAGCCTGGGATGGGCTGAAAAAGCCCGGCCACAAGAAGCCCCTCCGCCACCCTCCTCCACCTCCCAGGGTTAACCAGCTGCTTCCAGGTACTGTGGGGGTGGTGGACACCCAGAAAGCCAGTGAGGAAGGATGGTGTCTCTCCCTGTCCCTCCGTGGCAAGTGGACATGGGGCAGTGGAGCCCTTTCTCCCCGCTAGCATGGGGACAGCTGGGACGTGGCATGCTTCCCATGCCGATCACCCCACAGGGTTTCATGCTGCACTAAATTCCAGCTTTGAAGATTTAAGAGCGTGCTGGCTGCTACCCCCTGCCACGCAGGAGCTGTTTCTTTACAATGTATGTTTTATTTATAGATTAACATTAACATTTGCAAGAGGAATGACTTGGGCTCTGAGTTATCGCGTCCTATTAACCCGAAATTATCGAGTGTCTGAAATTCGTGAGGAAACCCAGTGAGCAGAAAGTATCAGAAAAATGTTCCTCTCCTTTTGTTGAAGCACAGATAATAAACAACCTCCTCCCTTTGGAGGGCTGTGCAAAACCATGGAAATGTCAAACGAGAGTGTCAGCCAATCGTCTTTTTAAAGAATCACAAACATTATCCATTTTCCGTCTCATACGTGTACAGCTCTTAATATTTATTGCATATCATGTACATTATCAGATTCCTATTTGCCATTAATAATGGATTTCAGACTGCACAGAGGGGCAGATCATGCAGCCCTCCGTTGTGTGTTACAGCCCTTGCCTCTATGGAAATGTTTCCCTCCAGCAAGAATGCAGCAGTCTTGGGTTTTTATTTGAACAGGCTTTGGGGAAAAGAAGGTCCCTATTCAGCTATGCGGGGCTGGGCATGGGAGTGGGGAAGGGCTGCGTTGGCTCCCCTGCCCCACTGCTGTGGGGCCAGCCCCAAGCCCATCCCCAACAGGGGATTTCTGTGCTGGCTTGCAGGTAGCTTGGGACATAGGGCAGGGTTCATCTTGGCAAGTTTAGACACAATTTAGGCATCTTCTTAATCTGATTGCCTCGGTCCCTGCTTCATCCCACCTAGGTGCCAGCTGCCCCACACAGTGGAGCCTGAGCAGTCAATAAATAGATGGGCTGAGCTGCTTGCCCATCTTTCTTGGTGATAACAGGGAGAACTTCACTGACTAGCTCATATCTAACTTTTTTTTAGGTGTCTATGTGACCCAGCATGAAGCCTATGCTGTGAGGAGGAGAGCAGTCCTCATACCTCCAGGGTAGCCCCTGCAATTACACAGAAGGTCACTTGCTGTCCCTGAGTCTGGAAATCGGGGCAAGGCGAGGGAAGGATGCTTACTCTTGTCGTATAACCTCCACATCCGAAACGCAATATTTTTAGTGCCTCATTTTCAAGCATTCTTCCTCTTCATTCAGCCAAATCAGGAATAATCACTTGCATTTATGTAGCAACTTTCAGGCAGAAGAAGTCTAAAATGCTTTACAGATCCAAGATGGCTATTTACATTGCTTTTTATTTAATCCTCCTTATGCTCTGGTTAGGGACAAACCAGTATCAATCAATTCGTTCTGTGCTTATGAACTTTCATGATCTGTGACTGACAACTTTAATAATCTTTTTTATGAAGCCTAGGCAGCATCCAGAGTAGCACCTAAATAGTCCCCAGGAGCTGTAATTAAAATTAAGCTGCCCATGGGTTGCTTTGATTACAACAGGGCAGGCCAGTTTAACCTTCAATTTATGCTGACTTGAAAGATGGCTCATATGGAGCACCTGGATGCCAGACATAGACTTGAATTAATTATGCTGATTCTCTAGTTTTATTTTACTATCTGATTAGGCTGACAAATGAAATCATAGTCCTATCTTTTTCAAGAGCTATGGTGTGAATGCCAAGTCCCAGCAGCCGGCTGCGGGGTACCTGGGGGCTTTCCATCCATTCTCCAGCACAAGGGACGTGTTTGGGCATCGGCAGGAGGTGGTGGCCTGTCACGTACCCACTGCCGAGCTATTGCTGGCTGCAGACACAAAGCTCCTAATTTGATCGCATAACTGATGGGCTGCAAATGTGTATCAAGCATGAACAACCCTGGCAAACCCCAGCTCAGCCTGATCCATCCTTTCCTCTTGCTTCTCAGAAGTGGAGCAGGGTTTTTGGTGTTCCTTGTCTTCCAGGTGCCTGGAATACGCTCTTAATTAGGGCAAACAATAGCTGAAAAACTGATCAGAAAATATGGTTTCTTAGGTAAGATTATTTTCTAACTTCCGTGTACCAAAATATAGCTTCACATAGGGCATTTTGCATAAATTAAGCTAGGGTTCTCTGTGTGTAGCTTGGAAAGCAGAACTGAAAGGTGATGGATGCATTTCAGCAAGGCTATAATTTTGTTACAGTCACTTTTAGGAAATGTCAAAACAGAGATATGAAACCTTCTCGCCCCCAGCAAATTTACCAAACCCACTGGTACCAGATGAGCGGCACGTAGCATAGGTTATTATCAACCTTCTTGTGTAACTTCTTAACAATTGTATTTTCAGAGGTTTCTTTCCTTTTCTTTCCTAGAAGCCTGTATCACGTCTCCAACTGAACTACAGTGTCCCTCACACAGCATTGTTTTCTTGTAGGTTGGCGAAGTATATTGAGTTAGGGAATTTCTTCAAATGCCTGTTTTTCCTCTGTGTCATAGTTTAACTGGCCAGTTGGCCAGCTGGTAACTGAGCCCCACCCAACCGCTTGCTCACTCCCCCTGCATTGGGCTGGGGAAGAGAATTCGAAGGGTAAAAGTAAGAAAACTCGTGGGTTGAGATAAAGCCAATTTAATAGGTAAAGCAAAAGCCACACACACAAGCAAAGCAAAACAAGGAATTCATTCACCACTCCCCATGGGCAGGCAGGAGTTCAGCCATCTCCAGGAAAGCAGGGCTCCATCACACATAACCGTTACTTGGGAAGACAAAACATCATCACTCTGAACATCCCTCCCTTCCTCTTTCTTCCCCCAGCTGTATATGCTGAGCATGACACCATACGGTACGGGATATCCCTTGGCTCAGCTGGGGTCAGCTGTCCCAGCTGTGTCCCCTCCCAACCCCTTGTGCACCCCCAGCCTCCTCGCTGGTGGGGTGGGGTGAGGAGCAGAAAAGGCCTTGGCTCTGTGTAAGCCCTGCTCAGCAGTAACTAAAATATCCCTGTATTATCTACACTATTTGCAGCACAAATCCAAAACCTATTAGCTACTCAGAAGAAAATTAACTCTATCCCAGCCCAACCCAGCACACTCTGATGAAATAATATCCTTTTACAGCAGCAGAGACATGCCATGTACTTTTGCTGCACCTGTGAAAGATCCAGCCTGTCTTTTTCATTGGCATCTTTTAATGCAACACAGACAAAAACCTGCTATGCTCTTTTGTTGGTAAGTATGGCACAAAATAGGCTTGCACTCTCTTTCTTGCAGCCTCCTCTTGTTAGTCCATGAACAGACGTGTAGCTTGAGATCAGAAAATAGAGTTTAACTAGAGTCAAGTGACTGCCAGTTCTTATGACCACGTTTATGTTGTTCCCACTGCTGTTGAACCCTTGGGTACCGCTGTCCCCAGCTGCCTAGCTTGAGCGACCAGCTTGCCAGGGCGAAGCTGGAGCTCGCACCTCTTTGCTAGGCAGCAGTTGGGTGTCCTGAGTTGGCTAAACGGAGAAGGAGAAATCCTCATCCCTCTTTGCATCTGCAAAGTGGCAGGGGACAGAGATGGATCCCTTTTGAGAGTAAGGGCACCTCACGAGCAGACCACAGCACCAGCATGTGCTCGGTGGCACACAGGACTCTTGTAAAGGACAGGAAATAATGGCCAGGCCCAGATTATTCCTCACAAGCAATTTTTAAAGTTTCTCCTTAAACTGAAGTCTTTTCAAGACACTGCTCTTACAAGTTCAGGTTGTTGATGTGATAACTTCTGCTGCTGTTCTGTTGAACTGAGGATGTCCTTATGGAGAACTACTTCCCATCTCCTGTAAGGTTTTTGGTCCAGCAACCAAGCAGCTCCTGCAAACACCGACTTAAAACATCTGCCACAAAGCAAGCAGAACGCCCAGTGTTTTGGTAGGCAACCTTGGGAGAGTTTAAGCCTAAAACTCCTCTCCTCTGTCAACCTCAGACATTGAGCTCTTGCAGCAAGAGCCACGGTACTGGAGTTGGAGTAGTTCTTACTCTGAAAAGAGAGATCAGGAATTTGCCAGATATTTGGCTTATCCTGCACTGTCTTCCAGGTGTTTTGGGAAGGCTTTGTATATGTTGCCCAAGATTTACTTCTTCATTGCCACAAATTATTAAGCTGCCAATCTTCATATTGCTGGTGAAATCCTATTAAAATGTTTCAAATTATCATTACAAATTGAATCTTCTCTCACGTGTCTCATGTACTATGAATCCTATTTTATTAACGCTGCAATATTTCAGGTCTAAAATTAAAGCCAGAAGAGTTGGTATAGTAATTAGTCTCTGAAATAATTTTATCTGCAGTGCTTTGATGTCATTTAATATTTGGTGAGTTAATGACAGAACTCTTCCTAGCAGCATTTCTGTCTCTGCATTGTTGTGGTGGTATTTGAAATAGGAATTGGTCTAGCTGGAAAAGGGCTGGGTCTAAACTGTCCGTGGTAGGTACAGAATGTCCTTGGATGGCGATTATAAAGGCAAGGAAAGAAGAGCCAGGCTTTGCCTTGCTTTTAGAGTGCCTGGGGCGTGTGCTCACCCTCGCAGCCTGCCCCTTAATGTCAGTAAAAAAGCTAACGCTGCAGTTATTACCATTAATTACCTGAATATATCTCTTGTGCAGGTAGGTTAAGTTTTAATTTACCTCCTGCTGTGACAGTGAAATGTCAAGAAGAGAAAGTGCATTATGGAGCACCACATAGAGCCAAGGTAGATGTGGGAGGTCAGTTATTAGTTCAGGTCCTTTGGAAATCTTTTAGGTTTCCTTTTCATAATTCAAATTAATATGGCTGTTTTCATGGCTGCCTTTATTATGTTGTTGCTTCCCTCCTAGAGCTCTTAAAGCACCGTCAGTGTGCAGCTGATAGGCTGGTATTGGCTACTAAGGGACAGATTATTAAGTGTAATAGCTCTTAGACAAAGAAAGTGGGAGAACCAAACAAAACAAAATTAAGTCAATTGGCTTCAAGAAAGAGATTTCAGTAACCAAAGAAAGATATTAGATAATAGTTTGTGGAAAAATAGTTCAAAAGAAGAAATAGTTCAGGAGAGTTGTCAGTTCCTTGTGGAAAATGATGTTACGAAACAACTGGAAACTCTACAAGGATGTAGGCAGGCTGGAAATTGCAGCAGGAGATCAGTTTGGATAAATTCCAGCTCTTCAGTAAACTCGTACAAGCTAGAAGTACGGAGAAAATGGTCATGAGGTCGAGTGACCAAGGATGAATATCAAAGGACAGCATGCACTGGAGGGGAGAAAATCAAATTCAAGCAAAAAAGAAATAAAGAATAGCAAACCCCAGAGTCTATGGAGGCATTAGTGGAAAGAGAAATATCAGAGGACACTGATATTTCCAGAGGACATTGATAGTCCACTACTCACTGCAGAACGAAAGCTAATGGTAAGCAATACCGAGGAGGCTGAACTGCAGATGCCTTTTTTCCCTCAGTTTTCACTAGAGGCTTTGGTAGTGATCAAACAACTAATGTAACAGAGGGGAAATTGTACACATTCAGGCTAAAAGGAAAGGACAGGAAAGTGAAAGATGTTAGAAAGTACAGCCATACATAAAATATTGTTGGAGCCTGATGAAATTTGAAAGTTGGATGCTCTCCAAGGATTCTTTGAGAACTGGCTGTGCAATTTCAGAGTAGAATTGAGGAACCAAGAAACACCATAAAAGAAAATTGTATCTCTCTCTAAGGAGAGGCAGAAGGAGGGTCTGGTAAATGCACATGATTCAGCTTAATTCTGATTCCCAGAAGAAATACTATTTGTAAGTGCTTCAAAGATAACGAATATGCAAGTAATAGCCACTGTAGATTTGTCACACACTAATAATGTATATTGATGGTTTTGATACCATCTTATGTGAGATTTCCATTAGTAAGCTAGGTGGATAATACCTAGAAAAACTGAGGGTGAGCGCAGTCCACCTGGTCAAAGGGAAGGGATTTGAAATGGCCAGTCAAATCTGGCAAATCAACAAATGGTTACAGGAGTGGTGCCACAGCCAGGGGTTTGGCTACTTAGACCATGGGACTCGCTTTGAGAAACCTGGTCTGCTGGGGGCTGATGGGCTCCACCTGTCAGAGAAGGGGAAGAGCATCTTCGGTCATAGGCTTGCCGAGCTGGTGAAGAGGGCTTTCAACTAAAGCTGCTGGGGAAGGGGAACCTCAATCCATCCCACTCCTACCAGTTTGAGGCCAGTGCCAGCAATAGATGTCCAGCACCTGGAGAGGGATCACAGGTCAGCAGAAGAGCACCTGAAGAGCAGCACAAAGGAATCCCAGCCACTCCAGTCAGTAAAAGGCAGCTTCATCGGGGGCCCAGCTTAAATGCTTCTGTGCAAACGCACGTAGCATGGGGAATAAGCAAGAGGAGTTAGAGACATGTACATGCCTGCAGGGCTATGATCTTATTGGCATTGTGGAGACATGGTGGGATGGCTCCTATGTCTGCAGTGTTGGAATGGAAGGATACAGGCTTTTTCGGGAGGACAGGCAGGGGAGATGAGGAGGGGGTGTTGCCCTTGATGTCAAAGACCACCTGGAGTGCATGGAGCTCTGCCTGGGGATGGATGAGGAGCTGACCGACAGCTTATGGGTCCAGTGAAGTTCTGACTGACTGGAAAAGGGGAAACATCACCCCTATTTTTAAAAAGGGAAAAAAGCAAGACCTGGGCAACTACAGGCCAGTCCGTCCCACCTCTGTGCCCAGCAAGATCATGGAGCAGATCCTCCTGGAAACTACGCTAAGGCACACGGAAAATAAGGAGGTGATTGGTGACGGCCAACAAGGCTTCACTGAGGGCATATCATGCCTGACAAATTTGGTGGCCTTCTACAACGGGGTTACAACATCAATGGATAAGGACATTTACCTGGATTTGTGCAAAGCATTTGACAGTGTCCCACACACCCTTGTCTCTAGATTGGAGAGACATGGATCTGATGGCTGGACCATTTGTTGGATAAGGAATTGGCTGCATGATTGCACTCAAAGAGTTGTTGTCAATGGCTTGATGTCCAAGTGGAGAGTGGTGACGAGTGATGTTCCTCAGGGAACAGTACTGGGATGGGGGCTGTTTAACATCTTTGTCAGTGACATGGACAGAGGGATTGAGTGCACCCTCAGCATGTTTGCTGATGACACCAAGCTGTCCAGTACCTAAAGGAGGCCTACAAGACAGCTGGGGATGGACTTTTAGAAGGATATGTAATGATAGAACAATGGGCAATGGATATAAACTGTAAGAGGGAAGATTTAGATTCGATATAAGGAAGAAATTCTTTACTGTGAGAGTGGTGAGGCACTGGAAGAGGTTGCCCAGAGCAGCTGTAAATGCCCCATCCCTGGCAGTGCTCAAGGCCAGGTTGGATGGGGCTTTGAGCAACCTGGTCTGGTGGAAGGTGTCCTTGCCCATGGCGGGGGGTTGGAACTAGATGATCCTTAAGGTCACTTCCAACCCAAACCATTCTATGATTCTATGAAGCCTGATGTGGAGATCAACAGTTGTCAGTGAGTCATTGCCCAAAGGAGCGTATGGATTGGTCACTGTTTCAGAGGAGTTTTGGGACCGGGGAACTATCAGTATTTTTACCCACAACTTGAGTGAATAAAGGGTTTGTGCATTAGGTTTACAAAATTTCACGGAGGTGAAGGAGCTACTGAAGGAAGGGAGCAGGACTTAGTTATCCGGGCAGATTGTGAAAATTACTTGAAATTTTTACTTCAGTTCAACAAAATGGAAGTCCTATGTCCAGGTAGATCCAGTCGACTGCACAGATAGATGAGGCACGATCCCATCCCAACAGAACAGGCTGTAGGGTTTCAGAGGACCAAGTAGAGCAAGGGACAACCATAGCACACTGCCCGGGAAGGCTGCGGGGAAGTGGGGCCACGACCGCCAGGAGAGGGAATGGGTCGGACCAACAACCCAACCTGCTGCGTGCCCTAGCCTGCCCTGAGTGAGAATGGGAAAGGGCTTGGGCTCCCCAAGGTGCTTCCCTGCTAATGAGCCTGTGATAACTCGAAATCACCTCTCCTGCCCTGCAGATTGGGCATTAGCAAGATATCAGCAAGGGCTGGTTGCAGCTCTTTGATCTCTTTGCCAGCTGATGTGGGAGTGACTTCAAAGGGCCAGGGCTGGTTCCCTGCTTGCTCTCCCTCTGCATGTGCACCCATGGGTGCTCTGGGGGGATCCTCCTGCCCTGGTCTCGGCCACGGCAGGCACCCCTCAACTCTCCCACTCCCTGCTCCAGTGGGTGCAGGAGGAGCCGCTTCCTCTCTGGTGTGGGGATGAGTGGGATCATGGTTACAGGTGACCTGAGCACTTTCATTCTTGGAGACACTGAAAAATTAGAGAAGCAAAATATGAGCAGTTCAATGTGGAAGTAGGTGACACTGAGCCAAAAGCTGTTGTGGGACATATAGGAATTAATTCAGATAACTGTCAAACATCATCGATAAAACAATGGAGGAAAAAATGGTTTACATGCATGCTGCTCTGACAGGTCTTAACACTTTGGCCTTATCTTTCTAGCTGATTTTTAAGAGATACATGAGTAATTTTAACCCTAGCTAAAGAGTACTGAACAGTGTCCTTCAATTGATTTTAATTATCATAAACACTGACAGTGTTTTCCAAGTTTCATTACTCAGATGCAGCTAGCAAAGCCTGCTCCACAAAAATCAGACTGCATAATGTGAAAATTAGTCCACGATCACTGTCAAGGAACTTGGATATAATAAAGGAGGAAGAAAGTGTTTCTTGTAAACCCTTTTTTGTCTACTATTAAAACATTGTTCCTTTCTGTTCTTCTGCAAAGAACATTTTAATGGGACTCTGTAGGTGAAAAATGCATTAAAAGCAATTATCTCTGTAATTACTATCTTGCTTCTCTTGACCTTCGAAAACACAATCCTGCACTCACTGTTAGGGAATTATTCCTGTGATAGATACCTATGTAAATGGGGTCAAATATGTAAGACATTTAAGATCAGTGGATAACAGGAAAGTAGAGCAATCAGCAACAACATGCGTTTTTCCTCGCAGAGGAATTGCGCAGAGGCTGAGCTCGCAATGTTTCTCACCCCTCCTGCTCTAAGCACTGTGTCTCTGGCACTGAACAGCCAATATTGAAGCTATCTGATTACAGCAGTATTCTGAACTGCTGCCAAACACTGCATTATTTACTACTGCAAATCAGTGCACACAAGCAACTGAGGCTCACGTTCCCATCTACGATGGTACCTGGCACTTAGTTAAAAACATCCTGGCAACGGTCTTTGTGTCACAGACAGATGATGAACCTCACCCCAGATTTGCTGTGCAAACTGCAGATTTCCAATAGGAGACATATTAAAAAAAAAGTTTCATCCCACCTTTTAAGTATAACTAGATTAATATTTGTGGTAATTGGCAGCTGAATTAGGATTCAGGATTCATTCTCTAAACTGCCCTGCGCTGTTGAGGAAGGGCTCCCCGGTACCTCTGATGGAAATCAGCCGGCTGTGTTAAAATGAAGGCTATTAGCAGGACTTCTTAGAAACCTATTCTTTTTCGGCCTTTGCATTGGAAGGTGGGGAAGTATCATCACATTTATTTTATTTCAAACCCTCTGGCAGATGGCTCCCACTGACGCTCAGCCACCCTGTCCTCAGCACTGGTGGCTGCATCCTTGCTGCCTGCCGGCTGCAGCAAGGTGGGGGACAGCCAGTGCCTCTGCAACTCCTCAGTGCACCCCTGAGAGTGTTGGGGCAAACACGACCCTGGTTTGGCCCACTCAGCTGGAGCTGTCACAGCAGAACTGTCACGCCTGACACGAGTGTCGAGGGGCTGCTGATAGCTGAGGAGGCTCCAGCACCGTGTGGCTGTTGGAAGGATGCAACTGCTCAGAGGCTCAGACCTAGGGGTTACCATGAGCTATCCCCATCACAGCTGCTGTTTTTAATCACTCTAATCATTGCAACTAATTCAATAAGAGAGCCTAAAGTACCTGTTAGCTGTGCCTGTGCTCAACTGGGGAATCTGGGGATGAAAAGCCATTTTTTTTCCCATGGTAAAAATGGCTGTCAGCCAACCAGCTGCCATAAGTGTCTTGGGGCATCTCTTCCCACATCTTTTGCATAAGACAAATGGTGTTTCTGGACCTTTTTGTCTGCAAGGCAAATATGGCGCTCTCTGAAAAACATACCATTGTCCCTCTAAGTCTGCAGATAGCCAGAATCGCCAGCCTGGGGGTGTCCACCAGCCTGGGGTGGTCCCTATCACATTCACCTGGATGGGACACTAACTGTTAGGTCTGGTCATGCCGCAAAGAGCTGAGCTGAGAGGGCTAGAGAGACTGTCCTGATCCTTCCTTGGAGGTAAGAGTATTAAACTGTCCCTAATGTGCTGGGGCAGACGAGACTGAATGCCCTGGGGAGAATTACAGCCCATCACAGCCCAGGAATCAGGGAACATGCAGGGAAAGAAGCACTCTTGATCTATATTTTTGACTTAAACCGAGGGCAGAGGATTGAGAACAGCACGTGTGGCAGGATTTATCTATAGATAAGACAGCTACCTGCGAGTAGCTCTATACTAGTAAGCATGCCAGCTTGACACAACACAGTTACAGCAATCTCCTCTCCATGTAGCCAAGAGAAACTGCAAAGGAAATGATCTGCCTCCACAGATAACCTTCTTGTAAGCATCTCTTGACAAGAATTAAGTCTAGCCTCTTCAGAGGAAAACTCCTGCTGGCTCCTCCTCAGAAGAAATGAGCTCCCCGCAACGCCTGCGCTGCCTCCGGCTGAATCTCCTGCTCCCAGGCAGGAGGGAATTAGGTGACCAAAGCTACAATTCCTGCGTCACATCAGCAGTGAAGCTGCTCCCGGATGGTGTCAAGGGAGTTTGCCAGCGATAGAAAATGCAGATTTGAGATCAGAGTAAAAAAATTCCTTCACTTGCTACATCTACTTAATCCGTTTCTTTTGTCCGTGGTGCCTCTTCTGGCTATCAGTAAGGACAGAGGCTGTCTGGGATGCTGGATTCCAGAGCTGGAGAGGGCATTATGAGTTTTATTGGGTTGGTCTCACTCCTGAAAAGCTCAAAAGGAACTATTATTTTATTTCTGATTACACTTTCAATGCCTCTTGCGTCCGGAAATGGTTTTCCCTTCTCTCTGCCTGGCAGTGTAATAGTCAGAATCCTTTTCACAGACGCTTTTATACATTGAAATTGGTTTCACAAGTAGGCATCTTGCCAGTTATTTTTCTCCTGTTTTCTTGGAAAAGGATCAGACATATTTATTGTCCTTGTATTTTGTAACCATGGCAAAATATCTCACCTTATCTTCTCCGGTGCTTATGTGGTAACAACGCTGCTATTTTCTACTGGAACTGTGTCAAATTGCCTCCCAATGCATTTAAGTCTATTAACATTTTCATAGGCCCCTTTCTTATAGATATATTGGAGTTGAACCATACAATCTGCTCAGCAGATTTTTGGGCTTTGTGTTTTGTAATGACATAAGTCTTGTGCTTACATGATCAGGGCTGGAGATCAATGGTTTTGCTTAGTGGATATAGAAGAGAAAGGAGGAGTAACATTCTCCTGCCCCAGAAATGTGAATGCCCCCGAGGAACGCTAAGTCCCTGGGGCCCATCCGTTGCAGAGATGTGCCAATCAAAAATCAGAGCTTTTGGGGCCTGAAAAGTAACATCAAAGCATAGAAAAATAGGAAAGTACAGGTGCAAGAAAATTGCATGAAAGAATGGGTAAGTTAAAGTATCATATGAGGAAAACAAAGCTTATAAGAAAAAGAAGAAAAATTCTAGATGCATCATCAGGCAGACAGGACTAAAAGGAAATATACTGGAGGAATATTGCAAACTTCTGCCTTCTCTATTAAACAATTATCTCCTATTAAGATCTTCAACACAGTATATTTTCTTGCTTAAATTTGTGACTTCACTCAATTTCAATTGATTAAACACAACTAAATCAATTTAGGACATCTCTAAATATGGTCTGAAAGGGAAACAAGCCGTACCACTTCTGCTTCATTACCAAGTAAGCATCTTTTTTTAACATCACACATGAGGATATAAGAGTTCCTGTTATTTTTGTTATTTTTAGTTCTTCATTGTCCTTTGGAGATGTTTAATTGATTTACACAAGACATTTGTGTATACTCTTCACAGAATCACAGAATGGTCAGGCTTGGAAGGCACCTCTGGAGATCATCTAGTCCAATTCCCCTGTCAAAGCAGGTTCACCTACAGCAAGTTGCACAGTCTTAGATGTGTGCATGTATAATTAGATCATGCAAGTAATTCTTCTGCAAGACTAGAGAGTGAATGAGTAGGTAATACAAAACGAATGACATTTGAACAACTGGGAGAGGCAGAAGTTTTTAGTTAAACTATTTAAAAAGGTTTGACTTTGTTTTCAGTGCTTACCACCTCCAGTTTTCCACAGTGCTCTTTGTATCAGCAATAGTGTGGCCAGCAGGACCAGGGCAGTGATCGTCCCCTTGTACTCGGCACTGGTGGGATCGCACCTCGAATACTGTGTTCAGTTTTGGGCCCCTCACTACAAGAAAGACATTGAGGTGCTGGAGTGTGTCTAGAGAAGGGCAACGAAGGTGGTGAAGGGTCTGGAGCACAAGTCTGATGGGGAGCGGCTGAGGGAGCTGGGGTTGTTTAGCCTGGAGAAGAGGAGGCTGAGGGGAGACCTTATTGCTCTCTACAATGACCTGAAAGGAGGTTGTAGTGAGGTGGGGGTCGGTCTCTTCTCCCAAGTAAGCAGCAACAGGACAAGAGGAAATGGCCTCAGGTTGTGCCAGAGGAGGTTTAGATTGGATATTAGGAAGAATTTCTTCAGTGGAAGTGTTGCCAAACATTGGAACAGACTCCCCAGGGAAGTGGTGGAGTCACCATCCCTGGAGGTATTTAAAAGATGTGTAGGTGTGGTGCTTAGGGACGTGGTTTGGTGATGGACTTGGCAGTGTTAGGTTAACAGATGGACTTGATGATCTTGAAAGTCTTTTCCAACCTAAATGATTCTGTGATTCTATGACTCCATAATACCATTACCTACAGGCAGAAGTAGAGCCCAGTGAGCTGCACTATTAAAAGGTCCAGCATTGCAGGCAAAGGCCGCATCACACTTTGTCCTGGGCCCTTCACCCTGCAGCACAGCCCACATCCTCATGCACTTGCAGGGAAGGTTCAAGCCTTCTACATCCTGCATTATCAGGATGGCGGATTCAGGAGTCGCTATTTCTAAACTAAAATTGGAGATGAAAGGGAATCACACAGGCTGTCTCAACAGGGATGAAAGACCTGGAGGTGTCAGAGAGCAACCACAGTCTGCATGTGTAAATACCCACATCTGAGCTGGTCTTCCTTTATAGTCACCAGAGAGAAACAGGCACAGCCTGTCTGAAAAGTCACTCCATCTTAATAAAGCTGCCCGAAATAGTCTAGCTAAGTTGCATTCTGTAAGAGCCTGTTTCTCACTCTTCACTAGGAAGGATGCTCAGGGTGATGGGCTCATCTATAGATATTTGCACCACAGACATCTAACATTAAGGCAGATGAATCCTTTGATTCCTCCATAGCTGGCTTCAGTTCCAACAACTCCCGCCTCTATGTGTATTTTTTCCTGTCTTCAGAAGTATTGTATGACTTATAAGATAAGCTTCTTCAGGAAAAGAACAAACAAAATTGATCAAAAACTGAGCCATACCCTCTTGATACAGCAAATAGAGTCAGATGAAATGAGATGAGATGAAAACCTGTCATATTTAAAGATCTTGTAAACGCATAATTTTGGCACAGTTGTGCTAATTTGCAGCCTGTCTGCTGCTGTAGAGTCCAGAGGTGGCCCCTTGCTCCTGTTATTAGCAGTCATTGATTTCTACATGCTGCAGACATGCAAATTGCTTTGCAAACAAAGAAATTGATCTTTGGAGGGGTGCAGGGTCCAGAAAACCTGTTGACTGCTCTGAAAATTGAGGCCACTTAAGTAGGAGTTGAAGCAGGCTCCCAGTCGTGGTGTTCAGAGCTCTCCTAGCAGCTCCCTTCCTTTGGAGGTTTGAGCCTAATGAACACTCAGGCTGGTATTAATCATTTTTTAAAGTGTTCATACTCTGAATATCCCAGCCAACAACTTCTCTTTAAACAGGCGGTGACCTAATAAAGCAGAATTTCCTATTCATACAAGCTCTTTCCTATATATTTTTTTTTCCACTG
The DNA here is from genome assembly GCF_000690535.1 of Cariama cristata. Lineage (NCBI taxonomy): Eukaryota > Metazoa > Chordata > Aves > Cariamiformes > Cariamidae > Cariama > Cariama cristata. Next base: position 22,008 of record NW_009611781.1, read on the forward strand.
TTTGTTATCTTTTGTCTTTGTCCAGAAGTATGTTAGTTAAGGGCTTTAGTGGTTCTCCAGCAGCTCTGAGCTCTTTTCTCCCTGGATGCTGGGTTGTTGGTGTGACTAGTTTGACATGATGAGACTGAAAGCTGAGAGAGAGAAGAAAATATGTGGTATGTGATCCAAGCTCTTTAGAAAACAGCTTAGCAGTTATTACTGAGAGGAAGTGGACGGTGCTCCTCGGTCCATTACAGTCAGAAGGAAACTTTACAGGGCTTTGGGATCACAGAAGGGAGAATCAAAACAGATTCAATCAGTAATTTAAAGACAGGTTTGAGAGATGAAGGAAAAGCTGTGTTGTCCATGGCTGACCACAAGCATGAAAATTGTGTTCACACTTGACTGGTGGCACAAAGGTAGGATGGGAATAGATTATTTAGCACAACACTTGGAGCCTGGCAGGATCCAGAACGAAGAAATTGCAGCCTGAAAAGAAACATCCCAAGGTTAATGGAGTCCTCACACCAAAAGACCCCTGTGCTTGACGCCAATGACAGCTGGTGGGGCCTGAAGGACCATTGACTCCTCCTGCAGTGGGGTCATGTGCCATGGTGAGGGGTCAAGCAGGCATCACCCTGCTGGGGACAGCGGGGCTCCCAGCCTGCAGGCAAAGTCTTGATAGCACTTTGGGAACAGTGAGCTGCAAAGATTTATTATCTAGCCTGTAAGATCTATTTTCTGTTATCAGTTTTAATTTGGGCAGGGGTTGCATTGCATTCTTTCACCATATCACCCTGCTCTTTGGGGACAAGGCTCAGAGAAGCACCTGATTTATCTTCCCTCTAACACTTATTGCTTTGTGCTTACTGTTACATCCCCTTCTCTGTCTTAGCTAAAGCCTAATAGGTCCAGCATTCTCGGTCCCTTCACACAGCAGTCCCAAGATATTGCTAATGAGGACAAATTATATTTTGGCATTAAAGTTCTTGAGATCCAGAGGGAGGGCTAAGGTACAATAATCTAGAAGACATGTACTATCGATTTGTGCACTGACATTAAAATGGGGCTCTAGTGACTGGAAGCTGATCCTGGATAAATTTAAGCTAGCAGGTAAATAGGGACTTTCAGCAGAGTAATTCATCAGTAAAATGGCTGGGTTGAGATGATGGAATATTCTGTATCTATTGAAGATTAGGTGTTCCCTTCCGGAGGGGTGAAATGCTTGAATTTCTTTTCTGGTCTTTAAATCTCTACAGGAATTCTCATTTACTGGTAATTTTTTTTTTCAGGTTTGCATATTTTGGAAATGATTTTTTCTAGTTGAAACAGCAATTAGCACACGGAAGCCCACAGGGAAGTACTATGATGTGGGTCATGCTAAGGGGAAGACCAGATGGTTGCTATCTCCCTCCCAGACTTGTAGGCCTGATTTTGAGTCTGTGCTCTTCTCTGCATTCACTCTACAGCTCTGTCTGCATTTTAACCTCTGAGTGTCCCAAATAATATCACTACTTTACAGCCCGAATAAGCTAGAGCTCGTTCCTTGCGTTTCAGCAACAGCAAGGGCTTTTGGGAGTGTGTGATGTCTATAGACACACATGGATCAGGTAGCTACTGTTGAAGGTCCATCTGCACATCCAGGTGCTAAAAGACATGCGACTCTGCTTGCCCTGTGTGCTGCCAAACTTCAGCAGTGCTGGCCCAGGAGCCACCCAATACCTTGGGCAGAGAGGCAGATAAGAGCCTTGAGCTGCAGCAGACTTGTGCCCAACCTGCTCAGAGGATACATGTTTGCTGGCATCCCTGGAGAGCTCACCTGGTATTTGATGTGCTCATGTTGGAGAAGCGGGGGCAGACACAGGGAAACGAGCCTGCTGTGATGCTAGCCAGGGAGGATACAGCCCAAGCCTGGTGCCCTTCTCTCCCTGCAGTTGGAAGGAAACCACATGGAGCAGACCTGGACTTTAATTAATACTCAGTTACTCCTGACAAGCTAGACAAACCTCTGCTGGGAATGGCTGCAGCAAAGGCACAAGGTCACCATCCTGGTAGCCTCCAGAGGCTCTTACCAGCCCATTTTTTTCACAGCTTTAAATGCAATGTGATCTGACTGGCTCTTTCACTATGTCACACATGTGCCACCAAGACCCGTGCTGGTTTTACAGGGACTAATCTGAGCCCACATTGCCAGCATCCCTCTGTCCTTCTCCCCAGTTTGTGCAGATTTTTACCCCTCTGGCTGCAACCACGCTAGTTCAGCCACAAACCAATGCAGCTCAGGACCTACAGGCAAGCTTACATCTGCTCAGTCAGCTCCTGGTCCTGCTGGTCCTGCTCCAGCACAGGCACAGGCTGCCACCACCATACCTGTTCAAGCAGGGACAAGCCGCTGACAGACGCCATGTTGTCATCCAGGCCGCTGATGAACACGTTAAACAAGACCGGACCCAGAACAGACCCCTGGGGAACACCACTAGCTATAGCCCTCCAACTAGACTGCACCGCTGAGCTCTGCCATTCAGCCAGTTCTCAATCCAGCTCATCAGATCATAAAGTCTCCTTTGCTTTTAAAAAATACCTTATCATCTCTTACAGTAGCTCCTGGCAGACAATTCTACAGGTGCGAAGAAGACAAGAAAAGGCACCCTGCTCCAGCCGGGGCACTGGCAAACGTCCACCAGGAGCCACTGTCGGTACAGCTGGCCCCGCAGCCGGGAGCTGGGGAAGGGCTCACACCACCGCACGGACACCGCTCCCTGAGGCAGCCAAGCAGAGCAATGTGTCCTTTTGGTGTCTAATATCACTGGTGAAGAAAGGATAACTTCCAAGTCCTTCCCAGCTGCCAGTGAGATTAAATGTGGCCCAGCCCATGAGGACTCAGCAAATGAGCCAAGAACCAGCTGCCACCTGAGATATATGGTGATGGCCAAAAGCAGCGCGATGAAGTGCAGTGTCTCACCTGAAATCTTCCCACTCCTAGTCGACTCCTGGTGCTCCAGACAGAGCCGTGAGCTCTCGTACCTTCAGCAAGTCATTGGAAATTCAACATGGTTTATTACCATCCGTCTGTTGTCTATTACAGAATTTATAACCAACAGGAAGGCCTATTCTTCTCTGGCAGTATATCTACACCACAGAAGAATAGAAGAAAAAGCTTGTTTTGACTTGCAATCTGAGTAAACCTGACAAGGAGGGAACAGAAAGGCGAAAGAACAAAAGGCTGGTTTTATAGCCTTTTTTTAAAAGGAAAAAACACAGCTGAAGTAAGGCAGCTGACATGTAACTACTAGAACAGTTCCCTCTCCTAGTTTTTTTCTAAATAACTAATCACCTCTGTAACCATGTTCAAAAACACTTGAACACTTGTTTGTAAGTATTCAGGATTCACAAGAAAAGAGGAGTAATGTGTCTGAAATTCAGTCTCTAAACAGTTGAAAATAATCTAGCTCACTAGTGACTCAGGATTCCCAGTGAAACCCAAACAACAAGGCAGTAAGGTGCAACTGGCCCCAACATATCCGCTGCATCTCATCTCCATCATCTGGGTGTACAAGGACTTACACTTTTCAACATCTGTGCACCCCAGACTTGCTGTCTTGACATGTTTTTCATCCTAATGAAAACTCCAAACCATACATGATACCATACGTGAATTTTGCCATATACGACAGAAAAAGTAATCCTGAATTTCTATGTCGTTCACTGGATGAAATGCACAGTTTTAGTATAGTAGAGAAGACGGGCATGAGATTTGAATCTAGTCTCTGAAGCCAGCAAGATGGTGCAACTACAGTGCTCAAGTTATCCAGTGCTTAGCACACGCCCTACGACAGGGACTGCAAGAACCCGAGATTCACCAGAGGTCCACGATGTCCAGGTGTGACATACAGATACATGGACACGCTGAAACCACTCGGCTTTCCCAGCTGCAGGCAAAGAGGCGTTCATCACTGGAGCTTGCCCAGAAAGCCATGATGTTATCTCAAAGCCATCCCCAGCCCAGGCGTCATGCATAACACGGTGGTGTCAGAGCTGCATTTGGTGGGCTCAGCTCCCCTCTGAAGAGCTGGCTAGGGGAGGATCCCATGAATGTACCCCATTAGGGTTTCTTATACTTGGCTGATATACGTAGAGCAGTCTCCATGTATTACCCTGTTCAATGCTCGTCCCCACTTCCTCAGTCACAGTCAAGCAAACAGATTTTCTCAAGAGGACGGAAGACATTCTGGGAGCAGATCCATTCCCCAGTCTGGAAAAGGGGGATGCTGCTGCTATGGCACATGTAGGGGTTGTGGTCGTGTCGTACCAGACCCCACTGCTCCACCTCAAACCTGCCTCTTGCAGCAGGAGGGCAAGGCACCAGAAGTGCTGTGGCAGAGATGGGACCTCAGCTGCTCTGGTTGTCACGCAGCCCACACAGGTGAGAAACCTGCGTGAGCACCCATGGTGCCCTTATAGATATCCATCTCCACAAGTGTTGATGACTGCTGGGAAGAGGGAGATACTGAAGCTATGAATCATCTCAGTTATTTCTTGGATGGCAATCCAGGGGCCACTCTCAGTGGGACCGCATCATTGTCCTGAAGCAAATACTCTCCTGCCATACATGCTCTGCTTTTTCTAAAGCAGCGTGGTCTTGCGTATCCAGCAGGAAACACAGAGTGGAATGCACCAGAGATTCCTTCTCAGGACATACATTAGGCCACTCCTGTCCTGATACTCACCTCCACAGGCTCCATTGCCTCAGGATCATGTTTTCACAGAGGGCTTTATGTTGGAAGTGTCCCCTGGACTACAGCTGGTCCAATCTCCTGCTCAAGTTACATTGATTTTCTCAGTGTCATGTCCAGTTGAGTTGTGCACGTTTCCGAGACAGACTGCCTGTTCAAAGGAGAAGACCTTCTCTTCCCTAGGCAGAACACGTAGGGTTTGAGTTGGTCTGGAGGCTGGACCCTGATTTCGGTGTTTGTGGTCAGGGTAGTGCTGATCTAGAGCTGAGCTCCGAGTCATGCCAGCGACACCTGTGCTGCTCCGCACTGCCAACTCACTTCCACATGCAGCCTGGGAGCCTCTCGAGCCATTCAGATTGTTTCCTCTAATTGAAGTATTTTTAACCCACCTGACCAGCCCTAGAAAGGAAGATTCTGCATCAGAGTAAGGTGGTGTTTTTTATTGTGGATGAACAGATAGAGGAGAGAGGAATCCAGAGATCGCAGAGCTGTGAGCTGAAATAGGACATGACAGCAAGACAAGGCATGAGACAGATATGTACTAGAAGTGAAGGCAACATGAACAACGAAGGAAGAGGACAGACAAAGGACATTTATTTTCTTTTAACAACTATTTTAGTAGCGAGGGAAGTTCCATGGACAAGACAGACTTCTTTCATACAGAAACCTCTTGCAGAGTCACCTGAACCGGTCTTCATTCTTGTACCTCCAAATAGGAAGGGGTCTGCCTCCCCGCACCAGCGAGAGGCATGCCATGAAGGCATAAATCCAAGTGCAAATGGCAGCAGTGCTTCTTTCAGTGCTTCACTGGTAGTCAAGTGGAAACTTTGAGACACAAATAGCAGCCACAAACTCATAAGGGTTGTGGCCGTTATCAGTAATGTCTCCACAGTCGTGCCCCGTGCTTGAGCCCTGCTCTGCCTTAGCATTGACCTGCTTGCAGTCAGGATTGCCCCATTGACCTTTTCTCCCAAACAGGGCGCTCAGCAGGAGGCAGGCAGTGAGGTACGGTGCTCCCCTTGCTGCTCCCATCTCCTCTGGAGAGGAACCCGTGTGGCACAGCGGCTTCGCTGCTACCCGAAGGAGAGAATTGTGAGTCCAAGGTTAAGAGCAGATGCTTCGCAGCCTCTATGAGTGAAAAATCAAACAGACCAGACTAAATAGATTATACTAATTAAGAAATGCAACATCCAAAGAAGAACGAGACACTATTTTCTTTGGGGGACAAGAGCTGTTGCCCACGTGAAAAATAGTTTTCCCAACTGATCTGGCCTGGCTAATGTCCTTGCAGACATGCTTTGGAATAAATAAAGCAAATTCATTGGATTGGGTTTGTATCTATTCAGTTATCCCACACCCTCCAAGGCTTTTCTTATTTAATCTCATTCATTGAAAGAATGAACAAAAAATACACTTAGTAATTGAAAGGAAAACTAATGCTGTTTTCCCAGCACTTGGAAATATGGGACACTGTCTTGCATTCAGCTAGGTGAGACCTAAGCTTTGTTGTGTAACTGTAGTTGTAGGACGTTCTGTTCTGCACCCGTCTGGCCAGGAGGGTGCCATGGCTGCCTTAAATTTGTCACTGTCCAACGTGATTCATAGCATCACTGGCACAGATCAGGATTCAGCCCCTCAGTCCTGACCCTCTTGGTGCTGCAATTGCTGACAACTGTATCAGGATGGTGACTGCCGGTGCCAGTAACCTCTGCCACCACTTGTGCTTAAAAATGGAACAGCAAGACCCGAAAGCTGGGCAAGGATGGGAGCCAGAGCTCAGAAATGAAACTGTGCTATCAGGAACAGGGCAAAGACCTTGCTGGTGTGCCCAAGCTTATTTAACACTTCTGGGTGAATGGCAATGCAGTGTGCTGCAAGGGGATAAATACTACAGAGATCTTCTGTTCATAAGGTTTAGTGCTTCTCTCCGATGTGCTGGAAATCCCACCACACTTGCCACAAACAAATGCTATGCTAAGGGACAAATTAGCAGTGGCCGTCTCTTTTCTGACTGAAATCCAAATGAGTTTTAATGCTGCCACCTGAACTCCTCCAAATATTGCAAATCCAGACTTGGCCCTGGCAAATCATCCCCGTGGGTGAAGAGCAGAAGGACATTACTGCCAGCCGTCCCAGCACAGGGCTGCGAAGACGTTGAGCTCTCCTTTCCCCTCTGGCTGCCCAGACCACTCGGCTACTGGCCTGTGGGAGCCCCGGGACCCCTGCCCACACCGGTTGCCCCGGCAGTGCGAGGCTCCTCCAGACTCGCGCCTGAGTGCGTGGGGGAGCCTCCTCTCCATGGCACCGGAGACCCGTCCTCAGCCCGAGCCACCTGCCCCCGGCCCCCTTGCCCTCATGTAAACTGCTGTTTACACAAATGATGTGCTTTCCTCTTTGATCTCTGTTTTTCCTTCTGCAGAGTCTTCTCAGTTGGTGATAGTTTTCTGGCTACTTAGTCGATGAGTCCTTTGTTTATATATTAAAATTTTCTTCAGCCTGTTTGTTTGACATCCAAGTGTTTAATCAGTGATTGCGCTTAAGGGTAGTCTGTATTTTTATTATCTAATCTACTTAATCAGATGAAAGAAGGCTCTTTTTTAATTATTATTTATTCTTAATTAAGAAAATGCCTAGACTTGTTGCTCAAGAGGACCGCAGCCTTGTACCTCCTAGGCAGGAGCATGCCAGGGCAAATTTCTTGTACACAATCTTCCTTTCAGATCTGGTTATAAAAGATAAGTGGCACTGACATGATCAGTGTGATAAATGCCAACTGCTGACTTACTGAACCCTCCACCAACTTTGGACAACTGAAAATGCACTTATTAGAACAGCTTGTCCCCATTTATTGTTTTAGATACATATATAAACTAATATATGTAATTAATACCGGGAGGCTTCTTTTCTTTGAGGCTAGTACTGATTTCAACAAAGCATGAATATGCTGAAAGAGGGAAAAAAAGGAAATATAAAATACATCTTTAATTGAAATTTAAAATCCCCTTGAACAGTTCTCTGCTCTTCCCAAGCCATCTGCTTCTCAGCTGGGTGTCTCCTGCCCTTGCAGCAGGGACACAGCCCTGGCTGGACACCAGGCACCAGGAGAAGGAGCCAATTTTACAGCAGCTTCCCCACCACTGGTTTCAGGTCAGCAACAACTCATCAGTTTTTTCCCTTTAAAATTCTATTCACAGCTTTCCGTCGCATTGCTGTTCCTTTTGGGAACTGGGGCTGTGCTCAATTCTATTCCCTGTCACTGCAAAGAATTAGACACTAATACCTGCACAGGTTCCCCTTTCCCCTAAGGGAGCCCCCCCCTTAGCTGCTTGCTCTCCTGCAGGCTGGTATCACTGGCGAAGGGATCGCTGAGTGATGCCATCGCCGATGTTGGCCTCTGTGGGATCTGGTGTCACCAGGGTTGTTTTGCCCACCGGTGACTGCGGTGGTGGGGCTGCACCACTCTCCTTGTGCTGTGCTTCTTGCTCTACCTATCTTCCATGTCCCCACCATGGTGCCCACTGCCACCAGCCTCTGACCGCGCACCCACCTGGCCACTAGCCCACTGCTGCTTCGGCAGCCGCTTGCCTGCTGGTGGCAGGGCTGCCTTCTAATCTGGGAGAGAAGTGACGGGAGTATTTGGGCCCCTTTGGAGGTGTGATTGTGCTTGCAAGTCCCCCTGCCCTCCTCTAAGCCCAAGTCGGATGCTGACTTGCACAGAAGTGCGAACACCTGTCCTGCTTCTTCCACTGGAGCCCATGACAACAGCTGAAACCCTCTGAGACAACCTTTTTGTGCATCGCAGCCAACGCTTGACATCATCAGCTTCACAGAGCACTATTACAGCATTATCTCAAGTGCCAAATGCTTCTATTGACTTTAAACCTGGAGACTTCCTTGGAGAGGCTCCTTGCAGGCCAGGGCCCTCTGTGCAATCACTCCCTGATCCTCCAGTGACAATCGGATGTCAGTCGAGACTCCAGGCAGAGACTCCTGTCACAGGCAGTGAACAACCCAGCTGCTGCTTCTGAAATGCCTCTGAGTGCCTCGCCCGGGGCGCACAGCTTTGAGGTCCTGTCACTTTCACTCTTCCCACCCCGTCTCTTGCCCCAGGATCACAGGAATCACTGTTCATGCCTTGCAGGAAGAGCCACCGCAAAAAGCTCTTCTTCACCACAAGGTTCTTGAGCATCCAGCTGCTCATTCAAATGCAAGCAGTGCTGTTGTGGATGGAGTTCGAATGCAAGCAGTGCTGTTGTGGATGGACCTGAGGCTCTCTCGCCTCTGCTGAGGTCCTCTGCAGGAGGAGGACCAGTGCAGGTCCTGGCAGCCAGCCCTGCCCAGGCAGGTTCCTCAGCTCGTAGCATCTTCTGGCTTCCTTCTTGGCCAGGGTAGACGGGTAGGGTCTGGTTAAGGGTGGGGGCGGCTTCAGTGAACAGGGGCCTTCTCACCTCAGTGCTCAAGGGGGTTGAAGCTGGGTCAGCAAACTTTGCTGATGAGGAACACCTGCCCTTATTGTGGTGAGGGGCAGGTGAGGGTTTTCATGTGCTGCATAGCTCCCAGGGAGCCCAGGCAAGGAGGGATGGGGGAATGAAACTGGAGGACTGAAAGAAAGGGGAGGTTTTGCACCATAGTGGCATAGATTCAAAAGGCCTTTGGGTGGCAGAGAGGATATAAATACAGTACTGGTGGCAGCCAACTGCTGGTGTCACTGGAGGTGGCAGTGTGACTCTGTACCTGCACCCCAGTCCAGGTGAATGGGGATAGTTTGTCTTTCATGTGGAAAAGCCAGTCTACAACATACACTGTTGGCTCTCATTTTTCAGGGGACAATGCACAGCAGCGCCTGCTGAGCCTTCCTGAAGATGCTGGTGCAGATGCAGCTGTCAATGGCGGTTGGACATGTCCCATAAGTTCAGTTTTGAGGCAGAGATTTGGCGCACTGTGAATCACCATTCCCGCACTGTTCAAGCCCGGGACTGCCCCCGGGCCTGTGAACGACTTGAAGAGCCTGCTGGTCTCCCCCCAAACCGCTGCACAGACCAGCCTGGGCATGGGTCTCCCTTCAGCCTGGTGTGACTGTCCTGCTCATGTTTCCAGGCTTGGGAGAAGAATTGAGAAAAATCCCACCGGCCAAGAGTCCTCTCAAGAGATGGATTTGACCTGCCCTGGTGCCATGACCAGCCCTAGACCCGGCTCTGGCAACCCGGAGTTTGTCATTGTTTCCCACAGCACATTGCAGTGCAGGTCCAGAATACCATAAATCCAACCCAGACAGATGCAAACCAGTTTCTCTTCCTCCCTGTAAATGGCTATTAGTAAAATTGATATTGTCTGCCTACCCCAGGCATGTCCAGGAGCCCTCAGCTTCAGCCCTCCAGGCAGACACAGCCTGTGCTGTGCCTTGCTTGTCCTGAACTTCACGCAAGGGGGTACACCGCTGGGGCAAAGCACGTTGGTGGGACCCTTCTTCTGAGAGAGGTCACTGTAAAATGTTTAATAGCAGACATTTAAATGAGGCTGTGCTAGGTGTCACTCAGGGATTCTGTGCCAGGTGGCACTCGGGGATGAGCTGATGTTCATGGGGAGCCTGAGTCACCCATGTGTATTTGTCTCATTACTCACCTCAGAGAGCGTGCCCATGTGAGTTTACATGGGAGCAGGGCAGAGGCAGCTTTGGCTGAATGTCAGGATCCCAAAGGTCTCACCACATACCTGGAGAAGTCCAGGCATGAAGCAGCCCCATGAGGGTAAAAGCCAGAACGAAAGGTTTCCTCAGACATACGCGTAACATCTTGAACTCTATGCTTTTTTTGCACAGACCTTTGTTAGAAAATTGGCTGAGCCCACCTGTTTTAATAGGAAAAGAACAAATATTAAAGCAATGATCCTCCTAGAGCAGTGTGAAAATTAATGGTAGAGAGGAGAAGACAGAATGTTATGGTCTTTTTTTTTTTAAACCAGGATTTGGTCTTCTCCCAGGAATATTCAGAAGTGGCATTGGGGCTGTCAATTAGCTGCACAGCGGTGGTGGCACTGACATCGGGACCTTCTGCTCCAGCCCCTTTAAAAGGCAGAAACGCAAGTCAGCCCTGTCCCTGCCTGCCTGGGGCCGCTGTGGATGCTTCTGCCCGCAGAGCCACCAAAACCCAGCTCTGCAGAGCGCCGTGTCCTAGGACAGCCTGTAACAAGGGGAGACTTCCAGGTGTGATCCCACCAAAGGTGGCTCAGCACAAGACAGTTTCCCATCATTATCGTTACTATATGAAGCTCTCTAATTGGAAGCACCTATCTGGTTAATCCCTTCATTTTGGGATGTCTTGTGTTTTTTTCTCAGTTACCCTGTCAGGGCAAATGTCAGCCCTGGTGGTTTCTGACAGCAGGTAAGACTTACCTTGTTGAATTTTACCCATTTCGTGTCTTTGATCCTTGTGAAATTTGCCTCCTACCCTTCCATGTGCCAGGACGGAGGGCTATTCTTGCTGCTTCTGTTGCCTCCCACCGAAAGCTGAGAAAACGGTGATTTCCTTGTGGGAAAAGTGCCTTTCCAAAGACCATCAAGGTTCTGATTCTGCTTTCATTTTGTTCAGGTCTTGCTTGGGTTTAACTAAGTTTTGTCAGCAGCTACACAGGTGTAAAACAGAAATAGCTTCGTGCCTGACTCATTCAATACTCCACTACATCTCATCCCATCTGGTGAGAGCTCATGTTCAGCTGCTTCGGCGCAGACCTCTTACTCCCAGGAGGTAGAGCCAGGGCCAGGGGGGCTGGGAGGTCAGAGATCCCTCTCAGGAGGCGCTTTAAAACCAAAATCTGGGAGGTCACCGCTCATGCCCTTATCTCCTGGGCTGCCTGCACCCATTGCCGGAGCAAGACCTGTCCTGTTCCCCCGGCTGGCGGGGCTCTCCCAGCCATCCGGTCCACAGGTCTTTGGACATTGGCTTTCCTGCCTCTGCCAGATGGAAATAATGGAGGAAACAAATGTTTCCCCAAAAATAGTCCTTGCCTTTGTGACTTTGAACAGCCTTGTGTCACTCACACTCCTGAGTCTGGCTTTAGGTACAGCTGGCTGCTCTGGGTAAAGAGGGCTATTACTTCTTCCCAGAACAGATTGTCTGTATGATGGACAGACTTTGTACATAATGACTCAATCTCTATTAAAAAAAAACCCAAAACCCAGGAGAGGAGCTATTTAGTCAACCCCCTGGGCCAGGGCAGAGGCAGTATGAGGCTGCACCAGCCAGATGGGAGTCCAGGAGGGGATCCCTGCCGGTCCTGCTCCCCTCGCCTGGAGCCCACCAAGCCCCTGCTGGGGCTCGCTCCCTTGGGTGCCTGCACATGGGGCTGAGGCAGGTGACCACTATGCACTGAGGGGTGGCTGTCACAGCAATGTCCCCACGCTCCAGCCCTGGGCACGGGAGAAGGTGCTGGACAAGCCATGAAGATGGAAGGGCGGAAACCATGGCAGAAGGAGGGAGGGGAGCAGAGGAAGGTGCCACTGCTCTGAGTCTCCACTGAAGCTCTGATTTGAGGTTAAACGCAGCACACAAACTTAAAACAAGTAGATGGGAGAGTTTTTAAAGCATGCAGGGATTTTTCCCTCTTCCTCCACTCCTGTGAGACCTACCTGGGGAGAGCGGGCACGGGCAGGAGCTGGTGGGGAAGGCAAAGCAGCACATCCCCCAACCCCTGCGCTCTGCCTCCTAATGAAATTCATGTGAATTTTAGAAAGCGATTGAGATGTCTAGAGCTTCCTCTACCTGTCACTGGCTTATTTCTAACGGAAGCTGTAATGAGGTGCCTGGAGGACAGGATCATTTAGTTTTCTTTACAGTAATCGCAATTTAGATGCTCCGTAATATAATAAGAGCGAGAAGGGAACAGCAACTGGAACGGATCACTGGCTTGTCAGGCCTGATGAGCCGCAACCGCACACCTCCGCTCCCGTGCCTGCCATGTTGGGAATCCACCTTTGCAGGCCTGCCTTGCAATAAAAACTGCCCGTTGCTGTCCTCGCCGGTCGAGCACGCCAACCGGAGGCACAACCGCCCCGCAGCCGCACACCTCGCTGCCCTGCCCGCCCCGCCGCACCTCTCGCAGCACACAGCAGCCCAGCACACAGCGAAAGACAGTGGCTGCCGGAGGCAAAAGCACGTATTTCAGCTCCTATCGACTCAGCCGGGCTTCTCCGAGGGCCCTTGGCCACCCAAGTGTGTGCCCAGCACGGCCTGAGCATCCCACAGCGCTGAAGGCAGAGTATGGAGCCACATCTGCCCTTTGGAAGTCCTGCCTTGCATTGCAGAGCACTGCCTTCCAGCTGGGGAATTTTACCTATAAACTATGAACATAGAGCTTGGTGCACCTGGTTATGTATTTTGTATACAGACTTACCAGCAGCTATCTCTGCGAAACAAACAAAACCCCTCTCACGCTATGCTGATCAGCGGGTATTCGCTCGGCTCCCTTTACATCTGGGCAGGGCTGGTGTTCGTCTGCTGGGCGGGAGCTGCAGCTAACCGGTGTGTGGGG
>NW_009611781.1:35319-46523 GCF_000690535.1 Cariama cristata
GGTGTGTGGTGTGTGTGGTGTACGGTGTGTGGTGTGTGGCGTACGGTGTATGGTGTACAGTGCAGAGCTCAGCCAAGCTGCACCCTCACCTACTCCGGCTCTGAAAAGCAATAAGTTCCTTTTACTGATTAAAAGGCCAGAAAAGGGCCTGGCTCTTCCTCTCCCTGAGCAGTTGCTGGCATCGTTAGTGCAGGGCGACTCTGCTGTTTTGCCTTTTCCTCCTGAACATGCAGGAAAAAGAGCAGCAGGAGAAGCCAGGAGAACCCGGCAACCCACCACCACCTCTCACCAGGTGTCCCAGGGATTTGCAGGGAGGAGCAGGGCTTGGGGAGAATGGCCAAAGGCCACTTCTGTTTCTGTAGATGATGGAAAGCTAAAGGACTGTCACCAAGGATAATCTAACTCATGCCCACACCTACTGTCTCTGGGGGTCTCCAAGTGTCCTTGGTGTGAATTCAGCAGCATCCCTCACCACACACCGGCCGCTCAGGAGCTGTGTGGAGCTGAGGAGTGGCTCTACCTCCTTCCCATTGAAGTCTGTACATCTCACAGCATCCTGCCCTGCCAGTCTCAGCCACCTCCTAAAAACCCAGTTTATCATTTTGCAGAGTGATCTGAGAACCTCAGCCAGCTGTGAGGCACAGCAGAAGCCAGGCTGCTTAGATCTATCAGGATGCATGCATAAAGGAAGAAGTGTGTTCATCCAGGAGGATATCCCATGCTGGGAGATGTCCTGGGGGAAAGACAGCTGGCAAAGATGCCCCAGCCTGGGCAGGAGATGCCGTGGCCCCGGTAGCTCTGCAGCGGGCGACTGTGGGGCTCTTGGCTGGGGTGTCAGCTCCACCAGCAGCATTGCAAAAGGAGAATCTGCTCTCTGATGATACAAAAATTACAAACCCTTTTTTTACTGTTTTTTCTTCAGCAGCTTTTTCAATTGCCATTCATATCCCTCTCCTGTATCACCCCATCAGCCGTGGGGGAGAGCTGGGCTTATGGCCCGTGGTCCCTGTTGCAGTCCCTAGAGCTGGGGAAAATGGTGCCACAGGGCCCCAGCTCTGATGTCTTGGATGCAGTGAAGTCGGGAATGGAGGGTTTTACATGTCACCGCAGTGGAGGATTACAAGTTAACACTTTGTGCTGGGGTACTTTCCTGTGTTCGCAGAGGTTACTAATTAATTTATTTTAAAAAATATACATTACACTTGTAGTCTTATACTAATTAGGCCTGCTGCTATAATTTCTTAGGTGTAAAACTGGACTTAAAATTGGGTCTGCCCCTCTTGGAGAAGCCAGTGGGGTTACTGCCCCTCGGCAGCCCTCACTGCCTGCAGCACCCTGGCTCGGGGCAGGGATTCGGGCCACGGCCAGCCGCTGGGTTTCCAGCCCTCATCCACACGCACGCGCTCTGGGAGGAATAAACTTTCCATTACCTTTTCCTTCACTCCATTTTCTCCCTTTACAAACCTGGACGACTACCTCATTCTCCAGTAATCACAGCTAGTCACTCTCATTTAGCTTCCAGGCACAATACAAAAGCAAGCCCTAAGTGCTGTATTTAGCACCAGGGTGTGATCGCTGGTGATGGTGGATATTTTCTCCTTGCTTCCCAAAGCCTCCTTGATTCACTCATGTCCCCGCTGCTCCAGGATGGCCTTACAGAGCACTTTTCCATGAGAAAATGGTCCTAAATAGTTGGCTTTTACCTTATTTGCTGTGTTGCTCATGTGAGTATGCTCAGACCTCAGCGCTGTCCTGCCCTTCCCAAAGCAGAGCTAAGGGTGTGTGCGCTACCTGGGGCACCAGCCGCAGAGCCCCGCCGGCGTGGGATGCCCAGGGCACGTGTACTGGTGGGCAATGCTGTTCTTAAATTGCCATCCAGCTTCTGGGACATGACTTGGCGGCTCTGCCGGACACAGCATTGTGCTGGCTGGGTGTCGGAGCTTGTTTAGCATCTCGTTGGCTCTCCCTGCCTGGCTCTGCAAACTCCGCCGTTACTGCGGGGAGCCACTGGGCAAGGGCTGGAGAGCCGCTCCTGCCCCATCCCTTGGTCCCATACAGCACTTCTGTGGCACCAAGAGTTCAATGTTCATTTCCCGCAGTTTCTATCATCAGTCCCAGACAACTGGTGTGAGGGGGTGTCTGCATGGGTCCCCCCTCCCGGTGTGGGGTGACGGTAAATGCCCACGCAGAGCTGGGGGGAAGGAGCTCACCTCTGCGGAACAGGCTTGGGGATGGAAGGGAAGGGAGGGAGAGGAAGGGAGCACCTGCCCACAAAGTACAACAATACTTTAAATATCCTCTTTTTCCTATTTCAGTCTAACAGGTTTTAAATAAAGCAATGTTTCAACTGGTTTTGCCTTTGTTGAAAAGTGTTTTTGGAAGTCTGGTACTTCACTGCAATGACAGGTAATAGACAGATCTATTGATAATGACACAGTGCATGCATGAACAAGAATTTAAAATTTCTCTGTACTGTGAAATACCTAACAGTGTATCGCTAATACTGTGGGTGTGTGCTAAAATGTGTATTTCTTTTCTTGCTAATTCTTCCAGGGCAGTGGGAAATGTTGCAATGCAGATGACAGCATCTCTCAAGTAACGAAATGCTGCGACTCAATGGTTTTCCACACTCGCAATGGCATCACCTTCTTCCCATTTGTATTCCTCCAAGAGGCTTAGCAAGATAAGAAAAGCTACTTCAGAAGCAATTGCAGCATGTCTGAATTGACTTGTGGGTTTGGGACTTTTTTTAAAGGCTTTATCTGCTGTAACACCTCTTCTTATGCTAGAGGGAATTTAGCGAGGGGTAAACAGCTAATTTCATTACCACATGTAATTTCTTCATAGTGTGAGTTCTACTGATTGAAATACAGAGTAAAATGCTGAAAGGGAGTTTTATTCTAAGCTTTCTGAAGTGCTACCAAAGTGGCATTTGCAGAGATTTGTATAGGTCTGAATTAGAGAAATGTGACAAGTTTTGAGGAGGTCTAGATAGAAGAAAATGAGGATGACTCAGGTTTAAAACCAGTGGGGTTTCTTTTATCAAATATTTGTCATGGTTGCAACAAAAGAGTGTCTGCAACTCCAACTGGAGAAGCAAACCATTAGCTCAACAGAAGGTCAGTGGGGGAGAGCATTATTAACCGACAGCTTGCATTGTAAAATGATTTTCCCTCCAAACTAAGGAAGCATTTATCTCTGAATTTTTACATGATGAACAAGCAAAGCACAGATTTAAGGGCATCTGATAATGTTAATCCAATTATAATTCTATTCCATCATCCTTTAAATTCTTCTTCAATTCTTTTATCAAGAGACTTCATTCTCTATTATGAGTGAGTGAATTAGAGATATGAGGAAAATACCGGTTCCTGTTAGTGAAGAAACTGCGTGTTTCATTATAGCCCAGTGCTATGAATCCCGAGGATCCAACAGCATATTCTGTGTCCCTCCCTGTAAAGGAATTGTAAAGAGTATTTCTGTCAATTTTTTTTTTTGTTTACCAGCCCACATGCTTAAAATGTGAGTTCTAGCTCCCAAGCCATTATGCACCAGTCATGGTAACAAGTGTGATGTTCATTTATTAAACGACAGGTAACAATAGCTGAGTATATTGAGCCAAGGCGTTGTGATTGTAGAATTGACCGTACTTAATTGTCAATGGGAGCTGAGGGCCAGCGACATCAAGAGCTAAAGTATGCAGAGATCTTGGTGCCCAGTTTGCAATGCCAGTCACCCCGCTTCCTGGAGTACCCTGCACGGTGTTGTAGGACACGCTGGACACAGACATCCTTCTGGCTCCATTGCTTTGAAGTCATTCCTGAGACTCCTTGAACTCTCTGGTCTTCCCTGAACACATATTTTCGCATCCAGGTGGAAGAACTGACGACAGCAGCGAGCTGGCCATGCTGCTTGCCTTCTCCATGAGCCTCTGCAAGCAGTCTGGTGGAGGGGAGATGTCTTGTGCTGCAGGTGAGTGAGAAAAACAGAACACTGGGGAATTAAATTCCCAGATATCGCAGGCAATAACGTGATGCCAGCTCTTTCATAAACTCATTTTCTCTTGGAAAGAAGCCAGATTTACTGCTGTTTCAACACCTCATTGCAGTTATGCTTAGAAACCTCAGATGTGCAGCCAGGGACTCCCATCTTGCTGTCCTCTTGTACCAACTCACTTGGCATGTCTTCCTCCTCACCTGATGTTCACCATCCTGGTGCGACCACCATGAGACTTTTCCCT
Organism: Cariama cristata; assembly: GCF_000690535.1. NCBI lineage: Eukaryota > Metazoa > Chordata > Aves > Cariamiformes > Cariamidae > Cariama > Cariama cristata. The sequence goes on from NW_009611781.1 coordinate 39,560, forward strand.
CCTTGTAGCCTTTGGTCACACACAGGGGCTGCTCATCTCACCTGTCCACTGAACAGAACTCTCCAAAGAGCTTCTCTTTTCACCAGCCCGTTGAGTCCATCACTTTGAAAATGGGTGACTGGAAGCGTAGCCATGTTTCAGATGAAATTTCATCAGAGCCCTCCTCAGCCCTCCTGGTGCCTTCCTACCTACCCACTCACTCTAGTCCTCCTCTCCCAATGTATTATCCTTGCCTCTGTCTTAATTAGGCCACCTGCATTGGCAGGACTGACAAACGGGGCGTCAGGAGGATATTTAACTATTTAATGTATTTCCCTACTCGGAGGGAGGCTACACAACCAGGCCATCCCTAGTGGCTGTGCAGCCTGTTCTGAACAATTTCTAAGACAACATTGATGTAATTTCCCTGAGTTGCACTAGAATGGGCCTCCAGTTAGTTAGAGAGGTTTGTCTATCAGCACGTATAAGCCTTCCTTGCTGCCAAAGATGATAACGTCACTCGTTATTGCTGACCTTTGTGAACAGCTCATTATAGCACCCCTTTGTACAGACACACAGTTAGCACGCTCCCTCTGGTCTTTTGCGTACCAAACATATCCCAGTGTTTTAATTTTTTCCTCACAGTTTAAAAACCATCTGTATTTTTTTTTCTCTCCTGAACTCTTTCAAAATTATCTGCATCGTCCTTAAAATGTGGCCCCACACTCCAGACACAGTGCCAAGCTAAGGATTCAGCATGGCTTAACCTGGAGCAATGATTATGTCCCTCCCATACAGACAAAACCGCCGTTAACATCTTCCAAGGTGATCTTTGATTTTTATGCAGCAGTATCACAATTTGATTCATATTCTGTTTGGAACCCAGCTGCAATCTGCAGATCATTAAGTCCAGAACTGCTGCTTATCCAGGTATTTTTCATTTTCATTTCATTTATGCTTATTTATTTCCCTCCTGAATGCAGCACTTTCCACTTTTTTTTTTTTTCACAGCACTTTATCTCATTGATTCCTGACCTTTCCTCCAATTAATTAAAAGCATTTTTGAATTCTAATCAGGCGTCCCAGCCCGCAACCCTGGCGAGCCGATACATTCATTGGTTTTATAAATGTAGCCTCTAATCCCTCTGTTAATTGCATTAATGATGATATTTGCCAGAAACAGCCATGAGACACTCCCGCTGGGCTCCTCTCCTTTCCTCCAGGTTTGACAAGGTATTGATATTTTCTGTTCCCTCCTGCTCACAGAAAGCAATCAACCAAGGCTGCGTGCTTGCTCCCGTACTTTCGGGCACTTTCTGCCAGTGCCAGTGGAAGTATTTAATGACATTGTGAGGGGATTATTCCCTCCCTTCTTCTCCGCAGAAATGTTCCCCGGTCTGCAATACCCCCGTGCTCACAGAAACTAGTCCATTTGCTTCCCCCCTGAATTCCCTTTGGCTTGTGATTGCGTCCTGATGACCCACTCGGTTGAAGACTCAGCGTTCAGCGCTAACCACTTTGCACATGCAGTCAATTGCTTTGATTTTGTGATCAGCCTGAAGCAAACTGAACTACATAACAGCCTGTGGCACCGGGACGCACAGGCCACCCAGTTATTGTGACAATCGTGTTCCCGTTGAGCCTGGGCAGAATTTTTGCTCCCTGGGGAACAGACCAATGCAGAAGTGATGGAATTGCTGAGCACACAGCCACAGCCTTGGGAAGGCTGTCCCACCACCCGTGGCACAGACAGCACTAGGAACCACGCCGCATGCTTGCAGGGCAAGTAGCTCTCAGCAGTCATACACCTTCTGTAGCATGGAGTATCTAGAAGAACCCTCAGTCACTTCAGTGCCTTTGTTTGCAGAATAAAATCATCAAATAAGAATCCCAATGATGAACTCTATCATTGTCGAATGCTTGGCTGTAGGCACACGTTCAGAAGTGTAGAACCCTATAACCTTTGTTTAGATGGCCAACTTACAGTCATCTCCAGTCACTCGCACTCTATTGGCAATGAACATAAATGCACAATGCTGGCTTGAAACAAACCCTGAAATCATACCGTATCAATTCAGTGCCAGAGAAGCAATAATCCATCATGGAAGGCTGAAGAAAATCTGTACTATTGTCATAAAGCACTTTGAAAGAAAGTAAGAGTGCATTTCATATGAAAAATGTGAGTAGTATGAAACAACAGCCTAACAATATGAAGAGGCATGGTCAGTCTTTCATTAAAATATTTCTGTCACGATGGCATCAACCTGTTCCCCCACATGCATTCACATCAGTAGGGCTTGTTCTGATCTCATGCAGTGACCTTTGCTGTGGAGGTTCACTGTGGTCATCAAAAAGGGTTACAGACAACCTCTGGCAGGGAGGCCAACCCCACAGAAACCTTCTGTATCATTTGCCCAGTTTGTTCCAACTGTCCTTTGTGACTGTTCCCAGTTGACCCACGTTATCTGAAGTCTCAAAACTGGACACAGTAAGCTAGCTGGGGTTTTACTATTTTGAGAACAATGAAAGGATTATCTCAGGTGGCCTATACTCAAAACTTCTAGCTAGACACCTTCCCCTCAATGTCTATTTTGTGATCCACCATAACCTCAGACACTGTTTTGCAGAATTGCTGCACAGCCAGAGACCACTGCAACCGTGTAGTGGGTTTTTGTTCCTTAAGTACTTTTACCTATTTGCCCTGATTGAATTTCCTCCTCTTTCAGGTATTTCTTCTAATTCTTAAAAATAATTTCAAGTTTTAATCCCATTTTTGGAAGTGACTAAACTATCTCCAGTTGATATAATCTGCTAATTTAATAACCATCTTTTATATATTGTGTCATCAATGGAAATGACTGAATACCAAAAGCAAGACAGGTCCCTACAGAATGTCAATTGCCGTACTTTTCCATCTTGATGATGAAAGACTGATAGCATTTTTCTGAACAGCCTAACCAGTTTTGTAATATTTCCTAACACTTCAAATAAGGCCCTCATTGCCTGCTTTACTTTTAAAATGTCATGTTAAAGCAGTTGTTTCTTTTATCCTGAAGCTCATTATATTGCTTTTAAAGAAAATTGTTTCAAAAGTGTGTATTATTAACAAATTTTTACTGGTAGATGTAAACCTAGATTTTATTTTTTTTTTTTAATTGACCATTGAATTGAATGCTTATCCCTCTTCTGTGAACCCTGAAGGAAAAAGACATTGAGCATTTCAGCTTTTCCAAGATTTAGTATTTGCTCATTCCTTTGTCAAACAATGGACTCAACTTTCTAGTATGGGGTTTACTAGGCTTTAGTAGCCATGATTAATTTTGTGGTTTTCTGTCCTTTCTCACACATATCTGTGCTTTTACGTTTATCCATAGCAACATATTCTCCTTTTCTATTCTTGTTGATTTTTCTCTTTAAATAACTTCTGATACAGTCATAATAGCCTCTTACTGTGCTCCCTGGTTTCCCATTGCATTGGCATGATTTGTTGTTATGTGTCCTTTTATTAGTTCTCAAAGATGACAATCATTCTGATTGTTTCAGCCATTTTATAAAGTATTCTAGAGTGAATTTAATCTGTCCCTACTTAGGTGAGAATTTCCAACCTTTCAATATGTGTCTTTTCAGAGAATACCTGCTCTCTGGAACTCTCTTTCTCTCCTTCAGATACCTCCCTGGGGAACCACACTTAACAAACTTTTTGTCTGTAGAGTGAGCTGATTTAAGTCCATGTAAATTCTATTGTATAGGTTGCCGTCTTTGCCCAAAATTACAAAATTCTATTTTGTAACTAAGATCAAAACAGTTTCCTTCTTCCAGATCAGCAAACAATTCCTCACTAGTCAGAATCAAACCTGAAATAGTCACTCTCAAATTATACCCTTCATAAGACAGCATCCTTCCTCATTTGTAGGAACATTTGTACAGTTTGCACCCTGCTGTAGCATTTTCTTCATATATTACAAAGAATCTGTTCCAAGATGGATACCAAAGGAAGAGAGCTTTCATCAAGGCCAACAGTTTCCCCTTCAGGGCAAGTCCGTTGTCACCTAACACGTCACGTTTTGCCTTTCTTAAACATAAATACTCTCTGCTACTCTTCACTCATAGGAAATGATCAAGTTTTGGTAGCAGCTAGCATTTCTTGGGAAGGAACACGAGTTTTGTGTTCCATTATTCTTATGCATAAAGCTAGAAGTAAAAATGGTTGCATATGATATTTTGGAGAAATTCAAGTTCTGACTATTAACTTTCATGTCTAATACTAGAATGACTGAGGCTACTATGCAAGTCTACATAATGATTTTCATACACATTACAGAATCAAGATGTCAAACATATAGGGAATGCCACAAGTCTGGAAAAAGTCTCCTTTTCCCACTAGAATACTTAGTCCACTGATCAAATCTATTTCTTTCCATTAAATATGTTAGATTTAGAATCCAATACCAAACAGAAATAAAAACAGCAGTGCAGAATAGAATAGGCTGGTACTTAGGCTGGATAGAAAAAATAATTTTAAATAATACCTATCTTTAAAAGTTCCTTCACTTGTTAAATGAGTTGTTAAATTAGTTTTGAGACTGATCTTTGGATTAATAAAAGGTGCTGGTTAAATGAGAGTTAATAAATTACTCTAAACTGAATAAAAGTTCATAGTTTTGGCCTTAGAATGAAAACCTGTTAAATACATAGGTCCCTGGGAACCAACACAAATATCAGCATAAAGATTTGTCTAACCAAATGGAACAACAGAAATATAATATTATTTCAGTTATTTCTAAAGTGCCAACACTATAAGTATGAAAAATGAATGCAGAAGATAGAAGAACACCACCACCACTCAGTAGATTTAAACTTATTCTTTATGATGCACTTTCATCAAAATTTGTAGTTGCCAGGTATCAAATTTCATTCATGCAACATCAATCCACTAAGAAATACATGTTTTGGTGAGAAAATTAAAGTCCATGTTTATGTAAAAACTGTTTTGAAATAAAAATAAAACAAGATCTATTTTTACAAAAATTTTTTTTTTTTTACTAACAGAATAATTATCTGGAAAAAGTAATTTCCCACATGAGATAGTTAAAGGAACTTAAATATATTTAAAAATGGAAGATTCTGCATTTACATAGTTATATGCCATTAATATTGAAGATATACTTTCTGGCAAAAAACTTCTCATGCTTAAAAAATGCACCTTAGTTTTATACTGTACATTACAACATACAGTAGTAAGAAACAGAAGTAGTAAACAGGTTATATGCAAAGAAAAAAATTACATTACAAGACAGTTACAACTGTGACACAAAAGAATTAAAATGTTCAGTTTTAACAGTATTTGAAGGCAATTCACAATCATTTCAGGAGTTTTGTGAAATTTAAGGCCATTAGTTCTAAATAAAATGTATTTGACAAACTCACAAAACTGTGTATTTTGTAAAAACTGTACATGCAAAACCATTTTATAATTATATATGAACAGGCATATAATAAAATTTTTGGGTAGTTCCGTACACAAAATTGTGCACAAAGCAACATAGTTGTGCAATTCTTAAACCAGTTAATTAACATTATCATTCATGCACCCTGAATGGAAATGTGATTAAATGACCATATTAAACCCAAATATTAAGAGTCAGCATCCCTTTGAATGGGCAATCTAGACAAAAAAAGTTAAAATTTTAAATTAAGTTTAAAATGGTCCATTATAAAACATCTGCTGTAAGCACTCCAAAAGACTTTTCTGATACAAAATTTCCAGTGCTTTAAGGGATGCATGGTAAGATTTAATGAGCTCAGTGAGTCAACTGTAATACTCTGATAGTTCTGATTTGAGGTAATTTTCTTTAATTACTTATAGCAAGTAACTCTTCTAATTTGCTTCAGTAACTAGTTAAAAAAACTGTAAACTTAGATAAACTTAGAAATTGGAGAATCTCTGAAAAAATACACATACCTCCCCCTCAAAGTTTGGAGTTAGTCATAAGTCATATGCAATTATGCTATTCACATTTTAGGAGTTTATTCTCAAACTGTGAGATAAATGGATTACTGAGCATTGATTGAAGCAATTCAGGTATTGGAAAACACATATATATTTGTCCTTTTCTTAGCTGTCATTTGTATTTGTCTGGACAAACATTCAAAGAGATATTGCTTCTCTTGTTATCTCGTGACAAACTATTGCAAGCTAGAAGTCATGTGAGTCAATATTCCAAACTTTTATTCTTAAGAATAGTTATAAAAGTACTGAAATTTAAAAATAGTAACATGTAAACATTGATACAGAGTAATAGCATTCCTATACATTTATATACACACAGTATTCAGAGAGGACAATATCTTCTGAGTTGAAATCCTGACTTGTGCTTTCCCCTCCAATAAATACATCCAAAAAGTAGGGTTTTTTGTCAAAAAAAAAAAAAAGACTTCAAGAGAACATCAACATTTTGCTCCTAGCATTTAAAATCTTTCCAGTTGCTTATGCAACCATAGGAGAATTTTGGTATGTGAAAAGAATTTTTCTAGCTCCAAAAAGTTATCAGAAGCTACTGCTGCATCCAGAGACTCTTAACTTGTGATAAATGCTAAGGACTTTGGAGCAGTCATATCTGAGTCTGCAACACGTGAATCGGGGGTGTATAGGGTGGTGGTGCAGGTGATGGCTTTATTCCTCTGACTCTCATGTAGGACAGAAACTGCTCTGGGATCTCAGCTAAAACATCTTTAGCAAGTCTTGCCATGCTTAACACGTGGTTTCCACTTCTGTCAATGTAATCTCGGAATGGCACAAACTACAAAAAAAGAGAGACGTTCACACAGGTCATTATGCAGACACAGAATATGTCTTACAACATAGAAATAATGAGGTTTTATCTAGGGAGTTAGAATATACGAATATGTCACCTTACACATCTTATATATACATATATATATTTTGTATTTATATTATATATTTTATATATACACATTGTATCTC
>NW_009611782.1:0-240 GCF_000690535.1 Cariama cristata
TGGCTGGTCAGGGTGTCAGAACGTGTCCCCCGCCTGCTACCTGCCAGGGCTTGCCTGGACATGCTGGGACTTGCCTCGCAATGAGGTCACCCTGTTTACACGCTCCGACTGCCAGGAGATAGGAAGCTGGATTTCTATTTTTACTCGGGGATGCTCGGTCTGGGTTGGGAGCGGGGCCGGGCAGAGAGTTGGGGTGGTCCTGGGGATGCAGCGTGACCCCCCCCCCCCCAGCCCCGGGGC
>NW_009611782.1:254-3305 GCF_000690535.1 Cariama cristata
TCTCCAGCTGCCCGCTGGCACGCCGTGCTGGTGGTACGCCTGGCAAGGTGGCACCGGCGCTCCGAAGGGGTTGGGGGTGCTGAATTTGGGCAGAAATCTTCCCTGCAGGAGGCTGAGCACCCCATCCCTGGGGAGGTTTGGGAGTTGGGGGCGGTGGGTGCGAGCCTGGGGGTCTGTTATGATCCTGGCTTTGGGGGTCCCAGATTGGGTGGGCAATGAGACAGCTGTCATACACGCAGGGATTTTATTTCCGTGAATCTCTTTTAAAGCAGATTTAACGAGCACGGCTCTCCAAGCGGGGTCAAGCCTTAGCTCCGAAAGCCGTCAAATCCCTGAGCGTTGTTTGCTTTGCTCCGATAACGAGGTTCCTCCTAACCGCGGGTGGTGCGAGGGATCCCTTAGCCCCACGCATGTGCAAGGGGGAGGACTGCTCGGAAGGAAAGGCTTCAACACTTACTGTGAAGGTCAAGGCTTTTGGCACCGATTTGAGAGAAAAAAGAAAAAAAACCACACCAAACAAACGGGGTCTTGTCTCTGGTTACCCAACAGCTTCTTGCAGATAACGGGAGTGGTTAACTAAGTGGTCAAGCTTGTGGCATGTTCTTGCAGTTGCTTAAAAGGCTTCCTTGCCACCAAGCCTGGGTTCTTGAGATGAAGAAACTGGCCAGAAAAACATCCTGTTGCTTCACTTGCCCATGTGCCAACTCGCCTTGTGCCTGCGTGGAATTGGGAACGCAGCGGGGTTGTGGATGGGACCGGTGGCAGCGTGGAGGTGCCGGATGCTCTGCCCCGGCAGGGCTTTACCTGCTGGAGGAGGAATGGGGAACGTGGACATGGGCACCTTCCCCGTCCTTCCGCATCGCACCGGGCTCTGCGTGACCTCAGTCACGCTCAAGCCTCTGCCCAGGACGCTGCTAAAATCCCAAAAGTCTGAGTCCAGGCTGCGTGCTGCCAGATGGAGGTCCCCTCCAGGCTGCGTCATTGCAGACGCTTGTCCCGGCTTGTCCCACTTTGGCTACCGTGTGCTTTCCTCTGGTAGCAAATGTGCTGGCCCTTGGGCTTGCTCGTGGCTCACCCAACACCCCGGTAACTTGCTCTGCTTTCCTCCCAGCTGCCACGATGCCCCTGTCTCAGAGCAGGGCTGGGCAGATGCCATGCAGCAGCAAGGTGTGCAGGAACCTCTTTGGCCCCGTGGACCACCACCAGCTCCAGAATGACTTTGAGGACCTGTTGAGGCAACACCTGGAAGAAGCTCAGCAGCGCTGGAACTTCAACTTTGAGACGGAAACTCCCTTGGAAGGACACTTCAAGTGGGAGAGGGTCTTCCTGGCTGAGCCAGCCCAGGAGGTCCACAGCCTGGTCAAGGCCACCGGCAGTGAGAGCAGGAGGTCCTTGGTCCACAGTATCCCCCCCAAGGACCATCTTGGCAGGATTTGCCCCGAGGGGTCTCAGCAGAGCTCGGAGGTTTACAAGGCTTGTTCCCCACAGGGCTTGAAACGTGGGCAGACCACCATCAAAGGTGAGTGCTGGAGGCTTGGTGTCACTGCACGGGTGCTGGGTGGCATTGCTGGTGTCATGGCTCTCCTGGTGGGGACAGATGGAAGGGACTTGGGTGCAAGAGCCTCTCCTGGCATGGGGAGGGGACCACCCTCCGTGCATCTCTCTCCTGGGGGAGCAGAGCCCATCTTCCAAGGGGGAAAAGGCCACAAATTGGGTGCCTTCTGGTTGCTGGGGGTTAGGCAGGGAGCTTGCATTGGGCCTGTGGGTTTTGTAGCTGAAGATGCTCCAAAATCGTTCATCGCCTTCAGTTCCTGTGGTCTGAGCCTGTCCTCTAAGATCAGGGCCTGGAGTGGAAATGCAGGTGAGACCAAACAGAGGAGATGGTGGAGACCTACAGGCTCTTCTCTCCAGGAACATTTGGGTGGGTGGCTCCAAGATGGAGCCCACCTGGGCTGGGTTTTGGGGTACATCCCAGAGGACAACCTCCCTCTTCCTGCCCCACTGCTCCCACCAGGCTGGAGGCACCTCCCAACCCTCTCTTTCTGCCCTCCAGACTTCTACAGCTCCAAGCGGAGGAGTCTCCCTGACAAGCCCAAGCCATGACATGGCGATGCTCGGCTCCTCTGCCATCGGGGGACAGCTGCCGATGCTGACGTGCCCTGGGGGTGTCCGTGGCTCTTTTCCCCCCGCCCTTGTACTGTGTAAGCTGTCTGTACGAAGCAATGTAGAGTCTGTAGTTCCCTATTTATGAGTAGCTCTGGGGTCCTGAGGGACCTTCACTGTGTGCAATGTATAGGAGTAGCCCGCGTTGAGGTTTGTAGCCCCACGGAGGGGATGGAGAGGGACTGACATGGACCTGGTGGGACCAAGGCGTTGCCCTGCCTGCAGAGAAGGAAGAGTGTGTCCTCTGCCCTGTGGTGGTGGTGGGGCCAAGCACCATCCTTGCACCATCCTGCTGTCCAGCTGTGGTCCTTCTCCTGCCTGATGGCTGTCCATGGAGGACACTTATGTCCCAACCACCTGGTGCCACCAGATATCCTTCAGAAAAAAGCCACCGAAATGGATTGTAGAGCCCTGAGGACACCCTGGTTGCTCTCACGTGATGGTGGCCCTCTTCCCAGCCCTTGTCCATGCGTGGAAGCGGAGCGATGCTGGGGCTGCTCCTTCCTACGGCTGCTTGGGCCACTGGAGGTCCCCAGCACTGAGCTCATTGTGGGACCAACACTGCCTGGGTGGCTTTGGGGTCCCCTGGACTCTGCTGACCCAAGCCCCCGCTTTCTCACCTTGTTGGCTGGTGGAGTGGTGCGGTTTGCCCCCCCATGTTCCTGCTGCCGCCTTCGACGCTGACACCAGGCTGGGGAGCTGCCCGCTCCGGCTCTGTTGGACTGCTCTAGGGAAGGAGTCCTGCTCACAGCAAGGAGGATGCTGAAAGACAAAATTGTAGCTTTTTTCCTGAATTTTTTTCTCCTTTGAGGCTGGAGGGGAGAGAGAGAGGACCTGCCCTTGGGTCTGCAAAGCGAGTGGCTTTGGGAACTTCTGGGCCTGAGGGGT
>NW_009611782.1:3404-3810 GCF_000690535.1 Cariama cristata
TGGATTGGACCTCTGGAAATTGGTGCAAGACGGTCCCAGGCAGAAAAAGGGATGGGGTCAACCTCCCGCCTTGCACCGTGATGCACTTTGCTGTCGGTGAAGCTGGCAAGCTCCCAGCACTAAATGTTTATTTATATAAATAATAATAAAAAAATGCTATTAAGTCTATGGGGGGAGGAAGGGGAAATACCTGTTTGTCTGTGAATGTGAACTCTGAATAAACACTTGTCTTGTGTAAGGGAAGGGGGGGTCTCTGGGTTAATGGGAAGGAATCGTGCTGGGAGGAAGAGGCTCTGCTCCGGGGGCTTGGGGTCACTCTGGGGGTGCAGCCCTAAGCTGGGGGCTGCTTGGGGGGGGCGGGAGCACAAACCCAGCTGTGCTTTCTGCTGAGCTGGCTGGGGGGAGG
>NW_009611782.1:3841-5441 GCF_000690535.1 Cariama cristata
GTTGCAGCCCTGGGTGAAACATCAAAGCAGGGGGATGAGGGGTGAAAACCTCACCCCAGCCCATGCGCTTAACCCTGCGCCCTTGGGCCTGGTGTGGGTCTGGGTGCAGGATTGGTGCTGCCACCACATCCCCAGCAGAAGCCACTGCCACCTACGTGGGATCTCACTGCAGGACCCCCATGTGAATGTAGGGTTCTCCGCTGCCCACATCGTGACCCCCATCCTCTACTCCTGACCTCCCCCCCAGTGCGCTGTCTTGTGGGACAAGTGGCCGTGGGTGAGCTGCTCACATCCCCCCTTCCTCATTTAAAGGGGTCCGGGGTGCCCAGGCCAAGGAGGGTGACCCATGCTGGGGGACTGTGTGGTGGCACTGCTGATGAGAACACGCAGCAGCAAGTCCAGGGTGGAACCGAGACCGGAGCTGCTGGGATTCAGGGATGTCCCCACCATCAGTGGCTTCCTCCGAGGACTGAGCAAGGCTCGTACGTGGACTGTGAGCTCGAGTTATGGTTAACGTGAGAAATGGCCTGATTTGCAGAGCATCCAGGTGAAAAGAAAGTTTTGACGGTAACAGCCTCCTCGTGTCATCGTTCAACCGAGCATCCCTAAAGCATCTGCCTGGCCCCATGGTGCTGGGTGACCCCCCACGCGTGCCGATGTCCCTTGAAATGCCCGCCGGGCGCAATCACACGGCGTTTTAGCTGCGGCTGAGTCAAGCCCGATGGATTTAGCCCTTTTAATCTTTCCCCTCGTGTCAGTCCTTCCAGCCCCCTTGGGTGCTGCCAGCTGCTCCCCTCTGCTGTCACCTCCCGTTTGTCAGGAGCGGTGGCGATGGAGGAAAGGAGAAACAAATCAGCAAATGCCCCCTCGTCCCCGTTCGTGGGGCTGTGAGGACAGCCGGGGTCTGGTTCTGCTGTGGGAGAGGGAGCTTGGCACCTGGGCTTCAGTTTTGCATCCCCCGTGGGGGACTCCAGCCCTGCACCATCTCTCCTGGTGGGGACACAAAATGGTGATGGGATGGGTGAAAAACTTGCATTTTCAGTCCAGGTTGTGTTTTGCTGCTCTCCCATCCCAGCCTGGCCTCGGCAAGGAGTGAGGATGCCAGGGTTCAATGGCCAAGCGGGGCTGGGAAAAGGGTCAGGCGCTTCCCCTCCTTTCCCCTCTATCTTCGATCCCCTTTCACCGAGACCTCCCCGGCATCTCCTCGGAGCCAGAAAGGGCCGTTGGTGCTGCGGGGCTCGATCGTACCCTCCCGTGGCTGGTGCTAACCCCGGCGTGGGCTGCCGGCAGCGCTCTGTGGTTGGCATCTTGCTGGGCAGAGGGCGTGAATCAATGAGCTTTCCTAGGGATATTTAGAGTTTCTGTCCCAAAACTCATCCTGAGAGAAAGCGAAGCCAAAATTCAGTCTCTGTGCAGCAGCAAACAGCCCCGAGGGTTGCGAGAAGAGGTGACAAACGTGAGCTCGGAGGTGGTTTTCACAAGCTGAGCACCCCAGCCTGGTCCAAGAGCTGAGCCCTCGATGCGCCCACAAATGCGCCGGCGGAGGGGTTGCACCCGAGCTGGCTGCTTGCTTCGTTAGGCGACACGGGCAAGGGGCAGC
>NW_009611782.1:5546-6504 GCF_000690535.1 Cariama cristata
GGTGGGGAGAGCTGGGTAGGGCACCAGCCTTCCCCCCCTGGCTCCTGCCCTGGGAGCCCCATCTCAGACCCGTGCTGTGAGCTAGGGGCTGTTAATTCGGGTTATAACCTCAAGATAATTGTTGGGGTTTCCCCTTGTTATTATTTTAGGCTTTTGCTTGGGATCTTTTTCCCATTTTGCAGTTAAAGCGGAGCACAAATGCGTGTGACCCGTCTGATTCGCCTGTCCCCTTGCAAACCGGGGTGGCTGCAGACCGCGGGCAGGCGGTGGTTTTGGTGCTGGCTTTAAAGCCGAGTTAATAATTCAGGCAGGATCCTTGAAAAAAAAAAAATATCAGCGTTAGCAGCACAGCTCCCTGAACCCTGGGGCCAAAGAGCCTGTGCAGGGGGGGTTGCAGGTTCGTGCTGTCTTTGGTGGGATGTTATAATCTGTGGGTGATGTATGGGCTTGTAGTTTGGGTTAGCTGGACTCCTAAAATAACATTTGCTGTTTCTCTGATGCTTTTCCCCTGCCTCGAATATCTCCCAGCCTCGGCCGGCTCATTGCAGACAAGGAAAGGATGGGGATTTCCAATGACAGCGGCAGTGCCCTGGCTTTGGGATGTGGGGGGTTTTGGGGGACGGTGACCCCCCCGGGTGAGCCCTCCCTGCACCCCGCTTGCAAGGCGGCAAACAGGAAACGTGTGCGCACCGGCGGCGGAGTGTAACCCGAAAACGGAAAGCTGCCTTGAGTAACGGAGAAAATGAGAGCTCGGGCACGGGGCAGCTCGAACGCCCTCGGGGCAGGACCAGCATCCCACCTGGCCTGGGGAACCCCGCTGCCCCATGCACCCCGAAACTGAGGGTCCCTCTCGGCACCTGGGAACGGTAAGCTTTGCTGCTCTGGGGATAGCGTACGTGTCAGCTGAAAAAATACAAAAGCAAGGAAAATAAGGGGGGGGGGTTTCTTGTTGGTGGTG
>NW_009611783.1:0-1655 GCF_000690535.1 Cariama cristata
GGGTTACCCTTCTGGCATGTTCACTGGGAGGGCTGCTTGCTGGCCTGTGAAGTCTGACTCTAGCTTTCAGTCCGCTCCTTTTTTCCTTTTTTTTTTCCCCTCCTTCCACAGTACAATTCCACAGTCCTTCACTTCATTAACACACGTCCGAGTTTATTTCTGAATCACAGAGTGAGGCTTTTCATCAAAACAACATATGAATAGGCCATATGGCTGTTAGTTAATTAACTGTGTTTCCACAGTATAATATTTTTAATACATATTTTATATAACATGGGCATGCAGTCACAAGTAACAACTGTGGGCAGACCCATCCAAATGCTGTCTTTATTAAAGTTAGAAGTGTAGTGCTTTTGCTCAGAAATCCTTTTTACAAAGCATTCCCAGCCATCACTCTAAAGCTGAGCCTCAGAAAGGATGTGCATCTGCTATCCTGTGTTTCAGAGTTTGCAGCCATGTTAACTTCACTTTCCCCAGGAAGAACTGGCTGTCAGTGTATTTTTAAAGACGTTTAACAAACTCTTTTCAAGTTCTCTACCTTACATTGTTGACATGATTATTTTTTTTAAACTCCATTATCAGTCTTAATTGTTTACCAAAACCGGAGACCAGCTGCCAGGTGATGTGTATTTTACATATTTATAGTTTTAAAAGGACTTACCTGCCTAAACTTATTCTGAGTTTGCTTTGTAGTTTCATTTCATGTTACTGTGAACTTTTACTCATTAGGACATATTTGCAGAGATGAGGTGGATCTGCTTGCATAAGTTGTTGAGTATTTCAAGTTTAAATTGCTTTGTGCTGTCAAAGTTCATTCAAAGCTTCCTCATCTGTGAAATGTCAGTTAAACTTCTTCTGTGAGGCTGTTTGTTGTCTGTTGAGGTTCTTTTAAGTCTCCGAGTTATCGCAGGGGCTGCTTTCCAAGCGTTCACAAACAGGAACACCCTCGTAGCACGCCAGGGAGCTGCTCCATGGCTCTTTGGTCCGTCCGTGAGCGAGCAGATGTGTGTGCCCAGGGAGGGCCGTGCAGATGGCTTTGGCTGCGGTCTGCTCCGCAACTGGAACGCCCGTGTCTGGATCCGGCTCCTCAGGAAGGTCAACCTCCCATCCTGGTTTGGTGAAACTGCCTACTGGTTGACTTATTGCTCTTGCTTAAAATGAAAGAACAAAACAAACCATCTACATAGCTGTGTGGCTGTTGTGGTGTGGGTTTGGTTTGGTTATTTATTCCCCCCCCCGTGGCTAGATATACAGACTTCCAGAGCTGGTCCTGGGGAAAGCTTTAACAGCACAATGAGGACTTTGCAGGGGGATGTTACAAGTGGATCCCTTTATTGTTGGGCAGATGGTCTGTTGTGCTTATCTAGCTTTCTTCAGGTGAATGGCTTAATTGCTAGGCTGAGGCTTTTTTTACTCTGCCATTCATAAACGCATAGGTGGCAAAATGAGTACAGTGCTAGGGGGGTACGCTAACTTAGACCGGTTAGACTTTTCTAATCATAGCTACTTGAGGATCTTACAGTGCTAACTAGCTTTTCAGTGATGCCCGAGACGCGAGGGGCCCTGTTGTGGGAAATACCGAACAGAGAAGCTGCCAAGGCCCCTCGTTTTGTGGCTGCGGCCCCCCCAACCCCCGGGGGGGGCCGCCTCTGTGG
>NW_009611783.1:1686-2119 GCF_000690535.1 Cariama cristata
AAACCCAGGGGTGCCTCTGCCTGTGAGGCTTCCCCAGCCCTGCTCTGGGCCACCCCAGCCAGCCCAGGTGACAATTTGCTTGGGCGCTGGGAGACCAGACAGAGCAATGTGCTTGGTTCGTTGCAAAAAACCCAACTCTAATGATTTTGGGTACTGTTCAAATGGTGTTCCAAGTGGAGTTTCCTATTATTCTGTTCTTTTTGCAGCAAAGCAAGTCTGGACTTTAAATGGATGTCAGCGCTAGGTAGCTTGTTAAGGCCAAACACCGAGGTGTTCGCTCTGTAACAGCTGGTGGGACTCTTCATCTATTGCTTCCCTTCTCCATCTGAGAATAAATGAAGCTTTAGCTTATTGTGTTACCAGGTTTTTCTAAGGAACGGATAAATGACAGGGAAAAACACAAAGGCGGGGGCTCCGAACGCTCTCCGGTTCC
>NW_009611784.1:0-277 GCF_000690535.1 Cariama cristata
ACCCAAGGGTTGGAAACGGTTTATAAAAATGGCACATTTATTGCTACAGAACGGTCATGTACATGACGGCATCGAATAACTACAGATGAGAAACAGGTAATGGCCTACACCAAGCTGTCTTTGTTTGCTTGTCATCTTCTTGAAGGAACTCCAGCACACAACCTGTTTGGACACTTCTACAAATCAGAAATACACCAAAAACATGAAAAAATCGAGGCACTCAGCCACACATTGAAAACAAGGTGTAACTGTTCATCTTTTTTTTTTTTTTTTTAAT
>NW_009611785.1:0-970 GCF_000690535.1 Cariama cristata
GATGCTGTGTGTGGAGTGGCAGGGAATGTTGCTCTGAGGATGATAGGTTTGTAATGATCTTTCCCTGCCAGCAGCTACCAGTCATTCTCAGACTATTTGCCCTAGCAGAACTTTGATCTGGTCTTTTGTGACTCTGTACGTTATGTTAGGTTAAAACTAATAGTAAAGAGAGGTTTTAACCGTGTTAAACTGTAACTGATAATATATCAGAATGCTCACTTTGGTTTCTTTTCTCTCTTGAAAGGTAGAGGATGAGCTGGCAGCTCTGCAGAAAAAGTTGAAAGGAACTGAAGATGAGCTGGATAAGTACTCGGAGGCTCTCAAAGATGCCCAGGAAAAACTAGAGCAGGCTGAAAAGAAGGCCACCGATGTACGTACCTACGGCTAGTATTTGCCTGTAACTATGCTCCCTATGTTTTGCAGTACGTCTGTAGCACACTGATTGTAAGAATCGCTGAGAATTCTTGTATTGCAGCCCTTTGATCGGGGGATAGGAAAGGCAGTGTTACATTTCAGGTCTCTTGGTCTCCTGTCCCTGCTGCCCAAATGAGCCCGGGCTGGCCGTTCGGCACCCAGCGCACCCGTCAGGGGCTTCTGAAACGGGCGGCACCGTTTGCGGGCAGGAATTCTTTAGGAAAGGTGAAATCGCCTTCAATCAAAGTAAACAAAACTGTGATCTTTCAGGGAAGCTGGGACAGAAGCGGGGAGCTGCTGTGGCATCAGGATGCACTTTGGCTTCAGCCACGTAGCTGCAGGCTTAAAACCCAGTCCCAGCTGCCGGGCCAAAAAACTGTCAGGAGGGTTGGGTTTAACTTCTCCGGGTCTGCAGTAACAGACCGGGGGGCAGGGCCTGGCAGCAGTTTGCTGACCCCCACTTTTGGGGTCCGCCGGATGGCCGGGGTGCCCCGGGGAGCCCAAGGGTCCCGCAGCCGGCGGGTGTTGCATCATCCGTCACCGAGCGGTGCGGGCC
>NW_009611786.1:0-234 GCF_000690535.1 Cariama cristata
TTTTAAAAAAAAGAAATCTTATATTTTAATGGATAAAATTTATATATTTTAAATACTATATTTCAACAGATTGACACTTTCGTTTTGAGAAATCTTATAGCAATGATTCCGTAATATATATCTCTATCTCTGTATCTCCTTAACACACAAACTACTGGATGTTGAAAGTCGTACCTAGGGCCGGCGAGACCCGGCCTGTTCTGCCTACCCGCTGCGGGCCCCCGGCGGCGGGGG
>NW_009611786.1:297-1558 GCF_000690535.1 Cariama cristata
AAACCGAATCCTGCTCCAGTACCCAGCTGTGAATTGGAAGGAAATGAAGTAATTAGAGCCTTGACCCGACCTAGAAGAGCAGCGCAGAGAGAAGTAGCGATGGCCTGGATCTGGCCTTTGCCGTGAAATGAGCTCAGGAGGGAAACCCACAGCTTTTACTCGGAATTCACGCCATTTTTTTCCCAACATTTTGAGCTAAAGTGTGCACTTCCCAAGTGCATTTAGACTTACCGTTATTTTTACAGGCCCCCTTCTCCCCGTCCCTTCCCCGCGGTTAATCCCTTGAGCCCAAATCAGACTTCCCTGAACAGTTTCCTTCTTACGGAGCTTGTGCGGGTTTCATCCAGGCTTGGGCTGCCGGGCGCTCTCTGAGCAAGCCTCCACCACAAAAAAACAGATATACACGCTGAATGTATCCTTTCTTTCCCCTCTTAAAATAGATTTCGCAGTCCCAAAGCACCAGGCCAGTGTCTTAAATACCTTCTTTTTAAAAGATTACATACATACTTAGTTTTTTGTGCGTTAATTTCCTCTTTCTAAGTCCGAGCTGGGCGGAAGCGTAGGAGGCAATGCCTGAGCTGGAGCTTGGCCCCAGCCAAAAAACCAGCTGAATGGGACCCCTCGCTTCCCAAACCTCGCCTTCCCTGGGCAGCCGGCTCCCCTCGAAAGAGAGAGCCCACACCCCAGCAGCGCTGCTCGGCTCCCCAGGCATCACGCGTGGTCCGTTGCGTCCGCACCGAAGGAGCCCTGGGGACGTGGCATCGCAGTCGCAGTCACGTCGAGGAAGGGTTGCGGTCGCAGCAGCTGTCAGTAAAGCATCAGAGCGGGATGGATCTTTTCTCATGAGGCTGTGTGCCCACAGGTTTGTCGTCCAATGAAGCTACTGGCTGCATTTCTACGTTCGCTTCTCCATCGAGTTGCTTAAGGACTGGGGAGAATACGGGCCGTTCTCCAGCCGGCTCGCTTAGACCCTCTCGCTGCCTTCCTGAGCTAGCGAGAGCGCAACTGCCCTCGGCTGAAATCCGCCCAGGGGCTGTCAGGTTCGAGACTTGAGGCGATGCGAAGCTAGGATGAATGTTTTATTAATTTAACACACTGTAATTTTGTGTAAACTTGCACACAAAAAAAAATAATGTATATAATTACACTTAAAAAGAGCAGGAATTCCCAGCCTCTACCCTTTAAAGGTCAGGTGTGACGCTACCTTTGCCACAAATAATGCCAGCTGAGAAGTAATATACCTCCTGCTGCACGGTGGATG
>NW_009611786.1:1578-3550 GCF_000690535.1 Cariama cristata
GATCTGCAGAGGCCCCAAGGTGAAGCCAAGTATTTATTTACACTTACGTGAAAGTCATTTCTAACCCTCCTCCTTTCTGCAGCCACCTCCTCTCCGGGATGAAGGCAGTCCTTGCCGGCTGTGGGACAGCACGGGCGGGCGAGCATCCTCCCAAAATGTGAAGCTGTCTTCTCTTGCGAGAAAAAAAACGGTCAAGAGATTGCACTGCGGGTAGCGCTGGAGGGGCTGGGGTTGGTTGACGACAGAAGGACCGTGTCTGCCAAAGATGCCACCGACTCTGGAAAGTTGCTTTCTGACCCTCTGGAGCTCTGTGCCCGGGAAAAGCCGTACGGAAAGGTCCGTGTTTGGAGTCAGTGAGATCAGAAAAATGAAGGAAAAGTGCCAAAAGAAGGGATCACGCCAGATGATTGTATAATGTTGTTCTATATTGTCAGTATTTTTCTTCAAATGCTATTGTACATGCAGTGCACAGTAGGCATGAAGTGTAGCTTGAACAAGCGCTTCTTTGTATTTTCTCAGTGAAAGCAAAGGGGGAGGTTGAAGCCTTAAAGACTATCACTGATTTTAAAACCAAGCCTTGCACAATGCTCCCAGGACAGACCCCAGGGCTCTGCCTGGACCCTCCGACAGCCCTGTGCCATCTCCCAGTTGCCCAGCGAAAGGTTGAGAAGGAGTTTGTCCCGTGCGCGGAGGGGGAAGCGTTTCACAAAAGCCTGGCCCCTCTCGCCCGTTGGGGGACCCGGGATGAAAACTGAGGACTGTTGGATGTGACGGTCTCGCGTGGCATCGTGGTGGAGACCCGTGGGACGTCCTCCTGGATGGCAGCTGGGCGGAACTGGGACGTGACGCCGGTTGGAACTACAGCGCGGAGACTGGGGTGATCCCCACGTGTCGCACGCATCCGACACAAACCTTTCTCTTCCCCGTGTCTGTAAAACACCGCGAAGCATCAGCCCTAGAATTAGCTCTTCACTATGCAAACGGAAAAACCTTCCGCTGGTTACAAGGGGGGTTGTGTATGCCTGGTTTCCTTGGTATTTACTGTCAAACTGTTTAAAACAAATCTAGATGTTGCTACACTTTTTTTTCCCGATAATGCTTTAAATCGTTGCGCTTTCGTGTTCTCCTCAGCTCGCCAGCGGAGCACCGGGGTGATAAAAGACTTACCAACCGGTGGTCTTACCAACCGGTCTCAGCTGAACCACCGTGGCTTCAT
Source organism: Cariama cristata (assembly GCF_000690535.1). NCBI lineage: Eukaryota > Metazoa > Chordata > Aves > Cariamiformes > Cariamidae > Cariama > Cariama cristata. The sequence goes on from NW_009611786.1 coordinate 2,795, forward strand.
CCGAATGTTTTAAAAAGCGATGGAAGTTACTGAAGGACTGTTGACTTGCATGTGTAAAATGCGTGGGTAAAATGACATGCAGGCGTCTGTCATGTTGTGGCTTCTGTTATTTGGAACAGAGTAAATCCTGCTTGTGAAAAAAATTGTCACAAACCAGAAATACGCCAACTGTGTACAAATAATGTGTACGTTTTAACAGCAACGAGGACTTGAACTGCAGGACAAAGGCCGAGGTTAAAACAGAATAAAACCAGGTTCTGACAGTGAGCTGCCTGTTTTGCCTGAAGTTGCTGTGCTTGGAAAGAAGCAGGCTCCTACTGCTGCCTCTCCCAGCCGGGTTACGGTCGTCCCTGGCTGCATGAGGTTGTTGAGTAATGTCTCGCAGGAAAAAAAATAGAGGTGAAGGTGGGTATAATGACGTGTTTTTCATGTAGGTGAGCAGCCGGTGGGAAGTGAGCCGCTCAGGATTGTACCACCAGCGGGGCTGGGACGGAGATGAAACGTGGCCAGTGCTCGGAGACCCAAGTCCTGCTTCATCTTGGGGGCAAAACCACTTTGAGTGCAAGGCCCTTCTCCCAACGGCTGGGTTTGGGGTGGGGTTAATCCAGCCAAAGGACCCCAGCAGTGTCCCGTGTTACATTTACCCCTCTCTTAACCAGTAGCCAGAGCATCAGGGTCCGACCTCGGGGTGGGCTGAGGGCGTTCAGCAAGCGAAGGCCCTGTCCTCTCCGCAGGGACCTGGGGGGAGGCTGCTGT
>NW_009611786.1:3577-3804 GCF_000690535.1 Cariama cristata
CCGGGGGCCCCCCCCCTCCCCACCTCAGCCGCCCCCCGAGGCCCCCCCCAGCTCCAGGACACCTTTATGTTCAGATCCTGCCCCTGCCTCCGCCGTGCCGTCAGCAGGAGAGACTGGGAACGCAGCAGGGACATAGCCGAGGGGACTTCAGTGATGGCCAAGGTGTTTCTTTCTCATGGCCATCAGGATCCCTTCCAGGATCTCCGCTTTTGTCTTTCGGGCGGGGG
>NW_009611786.1:4211-8957 GCF_000690535.1 Cariama cristata
CTACGGGGCGGTTCCCGGGGGGGCTGCGTGCACCACGCCACGAGGGAGGGAGAAGAGCGAGGCGCTGGGATCGGGAACTGGGGCCAAGCCCACGCTCAGGCTCTCAGCATCCATCCAAACACGTGGATTGATCCAGATACAGGTGCAACCGGTCTCCCTTCGGAGCTTCAGCTCTTTACCTTTTTCTGAGGCACGTAGGGCTTCTGCACCCTGTCTGGTCATGGCTTTGCATCCAAACGGGGCGTGTTGCAGGATGTCGTATAGTGCCTGCGCGTTCTTCTGTGTCCCTGTCAACCAGAGGGAAAACGGGACAGCAAAAGCCTTTGCTGCTGCTTTCTTGGTCGGAGTGGACCATACTGCTCATCAACCTGCCAAGGTTCCCTCTGCTCTCTTCACTCACCAACCGGCTCAGTAAAATCTGCGTCCGTGTCTCCACCGAGCAGCTCCTCACAGCCTTTGTATCGCTCTGGAACCAGCGTGGGTTAAGCCCTGGGCAGGAGCCAGAAGCACCAGGAAGAGGAGCTTAAATGTTGTCGCGCGTTACTGGTGTCAGGGCACCCTGAGGACCCGATGTGTAACCTGGCACTAAACCAGCAAAGTCCTCGGTGAGACATCACCATCCACCGGGCAGCTCCAGGAAAGGGGACGGCAATCCTTCGTATATTCTCTGATGACATCCCTGAATTTGCAGGGGTTTAGACAAGCTGGGTGCAATTCAGCTGCCTAAATAGGCATCCTGTCCCACCCAAGAGATCCTGGATATCCGACACATCCCCGTGGGCTGGCAGATGGACACAGGAGCTTGGGAGAGCCGTGCCCTTCTGCAGTGGCAGCTGAAGGCCAGGCTGTCCCCCAGGGCACCAACGCCAAGCTCAAGCAGCTGAACCTTCCTACCTGCCTGGAGCCACAGGACCCAAACCACCTTGTTGAAGGCCAGGCTGAGACGCTTCAGTTCAGGACAGGGAGCACGAATGTCCCCGTGCGTGGAGGGAGCCAGCGGAGTCTTCGAGGCTCATGGTTCTCCCTCCCCAGGACCAACCCTACGGAGAGGAGGAAGAGTGTGAGCAGAGGCACCGCTCCAGGGGCTCCGGTGGCAGGAGACACCTCCAGTGGCAGGTCACCACCCTCCTGAGCCCAAACACAGCCATAATGAGAAGATCTTTTGGTTCAGACCCGCTTCGGAGGTTGTCTCGTTGCAGCTTGCTTTGGTCTCTGTGTTACTGCGGGAGCCCTCCATGGAGTCGGGTCAAGTGCACCAAACTCCATCACCCAGCGTGTGCATGCACGCCTGTGTTACCCTGGAACGTGCTGCGGGTGCTCAGCATCTCGGAAGCTCAGCCCCTTACTCAAGTTCTAATAAAAATCAGGGTCTTTGGCTTCAAACATCTGATTCTGAAGAGCATCGTGTTAATAAATGTGGGGGGAAAGATTACAGCGCTAAGAATGAACGAAATCCCAGCTCCTGAGCTTCCGTCCCCACCCGAGCCATAGAAGACACTTCCCCGTGCAGGGGGGCACACAGTCACGAGGAAACCGTGACCCAGCTTTCGTTTGAGAGTGACAGAAGTTTAAGCTCCGGTGTCCCTTGGTTATGGGAAAATTTGCTTCTGATCTCCCTGATGAGAGACAATACTCGCTGCAAGCCTTGCAGGCGGCCAGAGTCCCAGCAGAACCCACAGGTTTATTGAAACTCGGCTGCGAGGCTTGGGGAAGGGGAGTTTTGGAGCACATACCCCCCCCATCACAGGTCAGCCGATGGCTCTTACCAGCGCTGGGTGTTCCCGAGAGCCAGAATTAAAAACCAACCTCTGCAATGAAACACAACCAAAGCGAGGGTTTCTACGTGAAGCCGAGCACCGGGCCAGCCCCAGCTATGGCAAGGCTGGAATTGCCCTGGAAAAGCGCGTTAGCATCAGGCAGGATCGGGCCCCATGGCAAGACGTGCCCAAGGTGAGGGTGGATCGGTCACACCATAGCAGGCTTGCTGGCAGCCCCATCACTCCCATGAGGTTCACATCCCCAAACACGGTAGAAACCCTGCTACTGGCCTCAGGGCAGCCCGGAGCTCCCCACAGGTAGATTTTGGGTTGGAGTCTCACCCATGAGCACGACGCCTTTCCCACATCATCCTGCTATCGCACTCAAAGTTGCGGCATTGCCTGCTCCACAACTACCTAACATCAGGGACTGCTGCAGCGAGCCAGGGAACAGGAGAAGCGCTTGGAGGAGCCCCACCGGCAGCCTCCATCACAGCCCGGTCCACGCAGGAGACACCAGGCAGCCTCTGGATCCATCTCATGGCGTGGCCCAGCGTGGTGTGTGCATCACGCTTCAGTAAGGACATCCAGAGGGGAGAGCTGACCTACCCCAGGAATGCAGACCTGTCCGTGGGCTACCTACTCACACAACCTTCCCACCCTCTGCCTGTCCAGGATCCACAGCAATCCACTTCCTAACCTGCATGATTGCCCCAGTTTTGCCAGTTTTCCTCCCAGTCAGTATGAAATGCCTCCTGTGGAGCCAGCTACCCTGGAAAAGGCCAGGAGAGAGAAAGAGGCACTTCTATCTGAGCCATGGGAGATGCCTGCTTTAGGGTGATTCATGTCCATTGCCCCAGGGGGACTGTACAGGTTCGCTGAGCTGTCTAAAATGGTCCCATTTATCCCTCCCTCACCGTTTTCATTTTGTCAAGCAGCGTCACTTACTAGCCAACATCTGGCAGACCCTCACCCCGACACCGCTGAGCCTCTCCCACTGAACCACCCTGCAGTCTCGGCGTGGGCAGGGGGAGGCAGGCGCTGCTCACCCCTCCTGTCTGGACCCCTGCAGCACGACATATCCAAGCTGTCCTGTCTTCGCTTCCAGCTCTGCTGGCACCTCCGTGCCCTCCTGCCGCGGTGGCCGGGACTGCTGCCAGAGGCTGCTTAGGGACTTGGACCACTCTGCCCTGAAGCTGTCACCGTCCAGCGTGGCGTGGAGGAAGAACTGCCTGCTCTCTGCTTGGTGCAGGTAGGGGACGGCTGAAATCCCGTTCCTGTCCAGATTCAGCTCCCTCAGGCTAAGAGGAAAGAAGAAACACGTGAGAAACTCCACGATTGCTGTCGGTGTATGCACCCCTTGCACTCGGTGTACGCACCCCTTGCACTCGGTGTACGCACCCGGCCATCTGTTCGCCCCGGCATCCGCAGGGCAGGGAGCTGGCCCTCCACCTTCTCCTCGCTGGGCTTCCCAGCAGCAAGGCAGAGGCATTCGTGACACCCTCATCTCACTGCCCGTTCCCCCTCCTCTCCAAATCCCAACCAGAGGCTCAGTCCTTGGCGCAGCCCGGCGTTGCCCCTGAAGCCTCTGACTTTGGTCCCCCACCCCAGCCCGAGGGTCACCTACCCCATAGCTCATCTCTTGATGAGAATTTAACAGAAAAGGAGACGTCCTGGCAGTTCGTTAAATCAGCCAGGGCTCTGACAAGCTGCAGTCCTGCTGGGATTCCCTAACAACGTTCCACCCTCCCCTGGATGGATAGCATCACCAAAGCACTTGCCCAAGGTCACAAAACAGCTTAGGGAAGAGCAGAAACCCAAATCTCCGCACCCCAGCCCTGCACTCTCAGACCTAAAATTCGCCTGCTCACAAACGCTGCGGACAACGCGCAGTTTCCTCCGGGAATGTCTCGGCAAAGCCAAGGCTACAAGGCAGACCCAAATCCCCCCTCCAGTTCGGAGCACTGGAAGCACCAGGGGAACATCAGAAGGTCCCTGTGCTGTCCCCAAAGCCAGGCCAGCCCAGCCGAGGGGCACGTGAACAGCCCCCCTTCCTAGGGACGGGTCTCTGCCTGGATCACGAAAGCCCACAGTAAACAGAGGGAGCCGATCCGCAGCCTTTCCTAGTGCTGCTGTGCTGAAATAAAGGATGAATTCAGGGCAAAGAAGGGAAAATGAAGGAAGCAACTGCCATTTCTCAAATCAGACCTGGAGATTAGCAAACACCCAGGGCAGGAGCTGAATTTCCAGCCACCTGCCAGGTTTGGCCAGCTTGTGCTTTGCCGCAGGCTGTTTCCTTCCGTTCAGTCCCGTTTGCAAGACCGGAGAGGCTCAACAGGGAAGCATTCGAGGGAATCGCAAAGATTTTCTTTTTCATTCTAAGCCTGCTACTGTGCGACAGCTGACGGAGGCAGCTGCCAGCCCCCAAAAGCCAGAGCCGTCTGCTGCCAAGTGCTTCCTTACCTGCGGAGATGAGACAGGCTCACAAAGACGCTGGGGTCTGACAGACGATTGTCATCCAGCGACAAGACCTCCAGAGATGGAAACCTTAAATGAGCAGAGCTGCGGACGCAAAGAGGCTCGTTAATAAGACGGTCAAGCAAAGACAGGTGAAAAACACATCATTTGCCATCACCAGGGGAAGATGTATCCCCCGGGAGACTGGGCCGGAGCTGTTTCCATTCTTTTAACCAAAACCTGATACCCTACCTCACAGCAGCTCAATTGAATCAGTCCAAACGACCGCCTAGCTCGCCATCTTCTCTCCAACAACGGCCAACAGTGGGTACCTTGGCACGGCAACTGGGGCTGAGCTATACGTGAAGGGTCTAACAACGAATAAATAGCATCCTATTCACGCAGCTCGGCCAGCCGACAGGGCTGCTGAGTCACCCACCAGAGGTTCCTCTCTAGCTGCCGCTGACAGCGGGTACCCCGGGTGATGTGGCGCTGAGCTGGGATAACGCTTCCCTGCCACCCAGCACCGACC
>NW_009611786.1:9157-15108 GCF_000690535.1 Cariama cristata
GCTGGCCGTCAAGCGAAGGACTTTGAGCTGGGACAAATCTCCCAATGTCCAAATGTCCTGGGGGGACAAGTTATTGTAGGAGAGATCCAGATCCTGAAGGAAACAGGAGAAACAATCCCCTGGAGCAAAGAACAATCTCTGTTGGCTTTCCCCAGGTAGATATTAAATATTTACAGGAGACTTGCAGTCATGCTACCACCCGCCCTAGTCAAGCGAAGGACTTTGAGCTGGGACAAATCTCCCAATGTCCAAATGTCCTGGGGGGACAAGTTATTGTAGGAGAGATCCAGATCCTGAAGGAAACAGGAGAAACAATCCCCTGGAGCAAAGAACAATCTCTGTTGGCTTTCCCCAGGTAGATATTAAATATTTACAGGAGACTTGCAGTCATGCTACCACCCGCCCTAGGGGACACTGTGAGCATCTCTGACTTGCAGGGACTTCTCTGGCAGCAGTGGGACTCCGCACCTCGGCAGAAGTGCTCGGGGCTGGCCCCCCACTCACACACGTGACAACAGCCAGGAGAAAGCCAAGGAGCAGACCCTGCTGGGAGCGAGGACGAGGGTTTCTGGGATACGTGAACGGGAATAGCTTTGCTGGGGCATGACAGTAGGCTGTATTTTCCCAGGAGGAGCTCAAAACACTTTCTAAATCAATTTAATATGAATTTCCAATTAGCCTTCCCAGGGCTGGGCTCTCAGCAAACGGGATCCCAGACACTGGTCATGGATGAAGCTGAGATCCACGGGGCCATGGCAGGAGGGGGAGTTTAGGTAGGTCCCGTCCCCACCTGTCGTGGCTGACGCCAGTGACAGGGCTGCTCACGCAGAGGCAACACAGGGATGGACAGGATCAACCCTGGGCTCATGAGCCTTGGAAATTTGGTTCCCCATCACCTGGGCACGTACCCACTGACTGAGTCAAACCCTTGAGTGGGTTACCAACAGCGTGTGGGAGAAGCTTTCCTACATTTCATGGATTTGAGGACCTCCCGGAGCCTGCAGGCAGGAGGGAGGCCAGGATCCAAGCATACAGAGCTGACAGCTGACCCACCAACAATTCTTTGAATGACACAAGAAGGAAAAAAATGTTTTAAGGCAAAACTTTCTATCCAGCAGCAATCAGAAACCAGAGAAATCCAGGCAAGGACACCTCCTCAAAGAGAACAAACCTGGACAAAGTCAGTACAGCTGAGGCAGAGCCTGAGCTTTCTATAGCAGAGACCCACTCCAAGCTGGAGGGAGAGGACAACTAGAGCCATCATGCCAGGCACAGTTGCTTGTTCTTGGGATCCACTTTGTCTCTTTTTCAAAGAAAAAACCAAACAGACCCCTTTGCTGCGTTAAAAAGGCAGCCCATAAGTTGGGGAAACTGCAGACACCTATCTGGAGAGGAGGAGAATGGGACGGAGAGAGGTAGAGCGCAGCGTGGAGGAGGCTGGGGATCTGTCGGGGACCACACGGCACCAGGGAGGTGAGGGATGCCACGGGTGACTGACACACTGCAGGGAGAGGATCCTACAGCAAAGGGGGTGGCCCATCGCAGGGGAAACAAGGGGTCCTGTGGCAAGGGGCTGAGCAAGGGGGATCTGTGAGGGATGGCTCTGCAGGAGGAAGCAAGACGTGAAGGTCCTTGAGGGACACAGCGGGAAAGACTTCCTGGAGTCACAAGGAAGAAAGAAGAGAGAAAGACCCTGCGGTTTCAGAGAACTCCCGCTGCAGGGACATACGTCAACGCTGTGTGTAGGCTGCAGCATGACGGTCGGGAGGGGATGAATAAGGTCTCAGATCCCCCTCATGTTTCTTCCAAATGCAGGAAGTCTCCAGCGGTGATTTGCAGATTTCCTAGTCCGTTCAATGGAAGTTCCAGTTCCCGCAATCCTGGAAACTTCTGAAACAGCTCTGCAAGGGTGGAAAAGAAAATGCTCCATAAAGTGAGGAACAGCAGTAACAGAACAAACCATGTCTTCTCCAGGTCTGGAACAGACCAAAAGCAGCAAGAACGAGAGCACTAGAATTGTCGGTGGGCATGTTTGAAAGAAAATGCCAGCTCAGCTAGATGGTTCTCCGTACAATACCCGCTGCCCCACCAGCCTACTCCTGAGGCATCCCGTTTGCTTTCATGCGTTTGCTCCCACCCCAAACTGGATTATTGCTTGAAGCCACGGATGGCACATTTAGCTCGTATGTTTTACTAGTTACAAAAGGATTTCCTTTTTTCTTCTTCAAATTAACTGAGCCCATGACACTAGATTTGGATTCACCTCCCAGCTCCGGCATTAACCTTCTGAGCCGTTGGGACAAGTCGTTTCATTATTCCACACTTCTATATATTAAATGGGGATTTTCTGTGTAAAGAGCTTTGTTTTCTAGCAATGAAAAGGGTACCACAGTGGCACACAATTATTGTTACAATAAAGGGAATTAGCACAAGGATTTCAACTCCATGTCAGGAAGGAAGCAATTCTGCAAAGAAGTGCCGCATGTGTATCCTAAACCTCTTTGTAGAGCTCTAGACCTTTGTTCAGACAAGCGTAAGCTTCCCCGGGTTGAAAAGCAGTGCCTATTTTTTGGTAATGCAATCCCTTACCTAGTGTCAGCAGGTTCTCAGCAGCATTTATAAAAACAACGCAATCAAATTTCTCAAAATCGTCGTCTTTAGCCTGAAAAATACAGACAAAATAATCGTTCTGCTCCAGCCCTTAAACTGATCTAAAAGAACTGGATGTCTCCTTTTCTCAGAACGCCTAAATCATAGCATTTCACATAATTAGGTCTTCATTTGTTTTTCTGACTACGGACAGCACCCTTCTGAAAATATTTGTTTAATGCACAGCTGCCTCAGCGACCGACATCCAGAAGACCTGGACTAGTCGAGCCCCAAAGCAAAGCCCCCTCTGCGTCCTCGCTGCTGACCTTGCTCCCCCGTGCGTGTTGCTGGGCTCCTGGGTCATCTCATACCTACGTGTGACCCCACAAACGTAGCCACCCGATGATTTAGCACATCTGACCTTCACAGCACCAGGAGGGAGCCCTAAAAAGACACTAAAAACCTATCAACAACCTATTGCAAGTCAGCCATGAACCCAAATAAAAGTCACTTCAACTCCTACCGTAGTTGAGCTGAACATCCCTGAACCCAAAGAAGAGCATTTTGCGAGGGGATGTAAGTGGGGAAGGGGCTGCACCCAATGAAGACCAAGTTAATTTGGTTATGAAGACACGATCCAAAAGTTTTGTAGGATAAATCATCCAAGCCTGTTCACAGCTGGCTGGCTCACCTTCCTGTGCCTGCTTCTGACGTGTGTTTTCTCTGACAGCTGGACACTCATGTGCTAACGTGATAAATTTTTCAAATTTTAAGGCAGTTCCTTAATGCTTCTTGGGTCTCTGGTACTCACAGAGACCAGATTTTGGCCGCTTATGTTCACAGAGCACAGGTCAGAGGGGTTCTTCAAACAGTGGGGCTTCATCTGGGGGAAAAAAAAAATAAAATAAAAGAAACAGAAATGCTTAGCCCTGCACCAGCCATGTAAGCAATCCTGAATGTCGTGTCCTGGGACCTGAGCCCCAAAACCAGACGTCAGCTGCCCCCAGGTGAGGGGGGCACCTGGTTCCTTGGATTGCAGCAAGGGGGGAGAATAACAGAGGAAATCTGCACTCACCGGGAATGGCTCACCTAGGATATTGTCTTCATCATTTTCTTCTACAGAGGCAGAATGTGGGGGCTTTCTCCTCTGCTGTGCTCTCTCCCCCGTGGTCCCCTTCTCAGTCCAAGCCCTCGGGGTGTCTCTGTGTGCCAGCACCCAGACCCTGGCGTGATGAGAGACGCAGGCAGAGGAGATGGTGTGGTGGGCGTGCGGCCCGCCAAAGGTGCCTTTCTCAAAGTAGCTGCACTCTGCATTGTGTTTCAGCCCAACACTGAAATTCATCATTTTAAAACCCCCTGTATGGGGAAATACCGGAGTCTCAAATGTTCAGTGACCATAAATCTAAGGTAGGGACTTTAAGGCTACAGCCAGAGCCGCAGAAGAGGGGAAACATGCTAATTTATAGGTGGTAATAGAGCCATAGGTTGCAGATGTGGAAACGTGGACTGGAAGAGCCTCTGGGGATCTCCAAGCCAACCTCCCACCCAAAGCAGAACCATGAACGATGTTAGATCAGTGAGTGGTGGCTTTGGCGATTCCACCACCTCCCAGGGTAACCTGGCCCGGAGCTGCACCTCCTCCCAGGAAAGAAGTTCTTCCCAACGTCCAAACTAAAGCTCCCAAGGTGAAATTTTTGGCCTAGTTATGCCATCTGCCACCATTAAGAGGAGTCTGTAGCTGTCCTAAGCCACAATCTCCTCTTGGACTCTTTTTGGCCAGATAAAAAACAAGCTCAGCACCCTCAACCTCTCCTAGAAGGTCCTGTGCTCCAGACCCCCGACTAGCCTGGTAGACCTCTCCACCATTTCCCAAATCTTATAAGACATTTCTGCCATTTCTAAGCATTTCACCAACGTGACTCTCAAAGCCCAGAGCAAAGGGAGCAGCTCTAGCTCAGCACAGCTGCTGGAGAGCCACATCGTGCTGTCCCTGTGCCGGCCTGACGCCTCCCTCCTGCTGCCACGTGGAGATGGCTGCTGGAGCCATCATTTAACGTGTGCCCTGGACATCCTGCCCTCTTCATTTTAATGAGGTTTTACATTATTTTAAGACTTTTAGGGCACTGTTTTAAGTTCTGTTATCACCTGTTATCTGTGTTATCAGCTGTGATGTTCATACAGGAAACCACTGCTGAATATGTCCTCTATCTAGCCCAACAACAGGGTGGAGGGTGGACCTGTCCCTACGGACATGACGTTATTCTGCAGGGAGACTTCGCCAGCGGCACTTAAAGACGTGTCACCTTCTTTACTTGTGCGCAAAGTGTTCCTGGCAAGGAAGCAGTTAGTTGCAGAGTTGCTTCCATCACCCATTTTATACAGTCCTGTTGTAGGCATCTTGACTGCAGCGTTCCTGGGGAGAGTGGGAAACAAATAAATGGGTTACGGTTTTCATTGGCTCTAATGTTTCCTCGCTTTAAACAGCTCTTTCCAAGGGTACCCACAAACGAAGTAATAGCTTGTAGGCAAAGGAACGCTGTCAGGGACACAGGAGGAGCATCACCTCCTAAAACGGAGAGGTAAATGAGGTGCCAGGAGTACGTGCGTTATTTTCCAGCTCAGGATAGCAAAACGCAGACACCAGCGTGTGTGTGAGCTGGCCCGTGTGGACAATGACACACGGGATTTCTGCTTTACCCCTCATTCCTCCTTCCCCTCTCTCCTTTCCCTTGTCACTTGTGGAGACTCCGGGAAAAGAACCACACCGGTCACCGCTCCCCAGACCTCGGAAATGAAATTCAAAGGCGCTGCATCGCTCTCGTCCCGTGTCCCTGTAGCAGGAGATGGTCTCCCAGTGCCATCTGATGGTGTCTCCACACTCAAAGAACGCTCTGAGGTACTATGGTGCAGGTTGACCACGGTGTTCACGCGTGGTGCCGGTATCTGGGGTAGCTGTCCCCTGCAACAGGCACACGCTGTGTGTTCGTGCACAGTTGTGTGCAACGTTGCCACGCACGGCACTGACACCGGCCGGGCGAGGGGCTGCTTCGCCACCGTGCAGCGATGCTCAGTCCAACGCGGATGCTGGCACTGCCGGTACGCCGAGATGGCAGCGGCACGGGGTACACGGGGACACCGGCCAGGGCACACACCTGCACACTCGGCCACACACTACGCCTACGCACAACCCCTAGGCACACGCTGCCCACACTTACCCCACTCGTGCCCACACCCCATCACGAACACACACCACCCGCACCCCTGACACACGTCCCCGGACCCGTTCCCCTACCCTGACACATACAACACCACACGTATACACACATACACCCACCCGGGAACAGCCACCCACACCCCACTCG
>NW_009611787.1:0-1235 GCF_000690535.1 Cariama cristata
GGTTTAATTTAATAATAATAATAATAAAATAATATTTTTTTTTCTACCTGGAGACATTTCAAACCTTGAAAATATTAATGAGTTATTAACTATCTTCCTATGGTAGAAATTAGTGATGTTGTAACCCTATACAAATCATGGCTGCATTGTTTTTGTATCAAAAGTAAATCATTGGAAATTTTTTTCTTTCAAAAAATGAAGAATAAAATTAAAACCAATTTACCACACAACTTTTAAGAGAGCTGCGGTAATTTTTGTTCTTGCAATTTCACCTATGTGTTTCAGACTGAGAAACCCGTGTGCATTTTAGTGATACCATATAGCTGCATGGAAGTGCACTCTCTTCAATGGAGGAAATGCTGCATTGCAAAGTAACGTCTCTTCCTCCTCCTGCTCTTTCTTCATTATGTGAGATCTCTTTGATACACTCATCTTATGGAATTCTAGTGGCAATATTGTTTCTAATAAACACACTGAAGAGCTGCTCCTAATCATGGATCTGACCTCTGACTTTTTAGATTAACCACTGCTTTCCTCCATTACAGTTTGAAATAACTTCACCATGGTTCTCGGTTTGGTTTTGTGGGTTTTTTTGTAAATGTGGAGTACACGAACTTCAAACGGGCCAATTTTTCCTGTTATTTGTATCTCATACAATGCTTTTTTCACTGACAGCTTCATTTATAAACCTGCTAGAAGCTGATGAGAATCATTGAATACATAATTCTAGTTCGTGAAATCCTAACAAAGGTTATGTGGTTTCACACTAATCTTTGACTTTGTACTTGTATCAAAATCCGTCTTGATTTATAATTAGTCTCTGAGAGTGCAGAACATGTGCTTGATCTTAAGCACATATCCAAATAACACCTAAGCTTTTTCTCTAATTCATGGTTCATAAGTGGAATAAGCAAATAAGCATAATTAAGATTTGTTATAATACGCGTGATCAGTGTCACTGTCAGCAACTAACACATGTTTTTTTATTCCATTTAAATAAATTATAAAACATCTACTTGTGAAAGAAAATACAAAACTGAAACCAAAGACTCTTTTTCTCTGTGTGTTAATTTCCTTGAGAACAAATATACTGAGGTCAACTAAAAAGAACTCCCTTGCAGCTAATGGGACATTACTATGGAGAAATTATTCTGAAGTGAAAAAGTTTCACTCTAAGTGTGGCCATTTGTGCATAGGCTTTATATTTTTTAAAATTACTATTATTATTATTATTA
>NW_009611788.1:0-545 GCF_000690535.1 Cariama cristata
GTTAGAGGGGTCTGCCGGCAGCTGCGGGCAGTGCCCTGCCTGCGCCCTGCGGGAAGCGGCGTTTCCCGTGCCTTGCGCAGGGAAGTCGAGTCACGTCCGCTCTGTGACCTGCCTGCAGGTCATCTCCCATTAGTCACCGTGTCCTTGCTGGTGTCACGGCCACCGCCTCCCTCCAAGCAGCTCCATAACCTCAGTGCTGCTCCCTGTCCCATGGCAGCGCAATTCCCCGCCTTGAGGGCCTAATCCTGCGGGGAGCATCCCTGAGAAAGCCCTCCCGTGCATGGACATCATCCTCAACTCGTCCTGCCTTGGGGTCTGTCCTCACCAGGGATGCTCCGAGGGGGGAGGTAAGTGAAAACGTGCCCCAGGGCCATGCTCGTCCCCCGCTTCGTGCTGCTTTTGGTCCCTCTGCACGGGCGTGCCCCATGCTGGGCAGCCAGCCCTGTCCCCTGCCGTGGCCTGGCGGGAACAGCCTGTCCCTGTCCCCAGGGATGTGCCTGCGCAGGAGGAAGGGCTGGGGCACGGCACTATCCCGGTCCCGCTTC
>NW_009611788.1:608-854 GCF_000690535.1 Cariama cristata
GGGGTCTGTGGCAGGGGGTCCAAGTAGAGCGTGGAGGGGCAGAAATGTCCCTAATGCCAAGTCCTGCTCTGGTCACTCTCGTGCCTCAGCTTCCCTGGCAAACAGCGTGGCTACACCCATCATCAGGGCAGCCCCAGATGATGCAAAAGAGCATTTGGCCCTCGATTTTTGGGGACCCAAGTCCCCACTCCCCAGAGCCAAAACACCCAGGTGAGCCACACACATTCCCCTGCTACTTAGCTCCCA
>NW_009611788.1:1119-1442 GCF_000690535.1 Cariama cristata
CTGAGCAGTGGCTCTGGCAGCATCTGCGTCGAAGCTTTGTGCCCCCCCCAAGCAAATCCCCTTCCCAGCCTCTCCCTCCCTGTCCCCTCCACTGTGCCGGGGTGTGAGGGATGTCTAGGGGACCAAGACCTCTTACCTGCCCTGTCCCAGGGTGGGAAACCTCCTGCCTACCGCTGTCATCGGCCCTGCACGATTTGGTGAGTGCTTCTGCTCCGGGATGGGGAGAAGCTCTCCCAGGCGCTCTCCCGCCTTGCACTGAGCGTTGGGAGTTTGGGGCGCGCAAGGCGGTGGCGGACCCTCCTCCTTCCCGTCCCAGCCCTCCT
>NW_009611788.1:1524-1918 GCF_000690535.1 Cariama cristata
CTCCTGGTGCTGCCCAGACCTCCCGAATGCTCAGCACCAGGGTGAGGAGCCCCCCGGCCCCAGAGCAGTGCGAAGGGAACAGGGGTCTCAGGGGCCACCCGAGTGTGGAGAGAGGAGAATCGGACCAGGGAAGGGGTGGTAGGATGGGACCGTGTTTTGGGGAGAAATTTGGAGTCGGCACCTCCGCCTGGTCCCATGCACGCTGCTGGGCTGGGGACGCATTTGGCCCCTTGTGCCCACACGCCCAGGTGATGGGCAGGGGATTAAAAACCCCTCTTGTTGATTCTGTGGTCGAAAGTTTTCAAAAAATCCAATCCTCATCTGAGAGGGCTGAGCCCCCATATTCCCCCAGAGGGTGGGTTTCTGCCTAGATGGGGGGGGGTGTTGTGCCTGG
>NW_009611788.1:1944-3916 GCF_000690535.1 Cariama cristata
GGAGCGGCTGATTTTGGGGATTGCCCCTGTGCCTTGAGAGAGGCAGTGCTGCTTGGGGAGGGGAAGAAGGATGGAGAGGGTGGAAAAGAGAAGAGTGAGAGCTGGAGGGGGCCAGGACAGTGCAGGTCTGAGCTCCCCGCAGCGTGTCCCAGCTCTGGAATGGAGCTGCTGGCAGGACAAAGGGACAACGGGCTGAGCGGGGCCGCGAGATATTTCCATCCCATCCGGAAACGGGAGGGAGCAGAAATCCCACAGGAAACCTTGCTCCCATGGAGCTGCTGACCTGGCCATGGTACGGAGCGCTCCGGCTGTGCCATCCCACCAGCCAGGTGCATCCCGCTGGCACTGTGGGTGAGGTGGGGAGAACTGCAGGGACCCTGCTGTATCCCAGCCCCCTCCCCTTGCCCTAGGGGGACAGAAAGGGGGTCCCAGCAGAAGGCAGAGCAAACCCAACGGGGCCATACCTGTCCAGGGAGCTCTCACCAGGATGCTCTTGCCCCTTTTCTGGCAGATCCCTGTCAGTGGTCTCCTCTCCCACTGCCACATTGGGGATCAGGGTTTGGCTGGGGTTTGGGGCCAGGCTGGAGCTTGGTGCCTCCATCCTGGGGCAGGAGATGTTCCCCGCAGATGTGTCCTGGTCTGTCCTGGCCATCGCTGCCCCCTGAGTGTCCACAGGCTGAGCCTCTTCCTCCTCCTCCTTTGCTTGCCCAGCTGCTGAGGGTGAGTCCATGCCCAGGTCAGGGGTGCCGGACATCTCGGGGGACTCAGGGCTGGGGAGCAGGGTTGTCCGGGGGGTTTTGTTGCTGGAGGTCCCTTTCTCCCGGCAACTCTGGCTACTCTTGGCTTTGCCCAGGCTCTTCCCTTCCTTGCCCAGGTTCAGCCTGGGCATGGTGCCCATGTGGCTGTACATGTCCGATGACCGGGCGTAGGGGCCACAGCTTTTGGGCATGGTATTGAGATCATCCTGGGTGCTGTCAAAGGGCTCCTTCAGGAAGGGAGCAGAGAGACCTGGCCCCAGGCTCTCAGGAGTGCTGGGTGCCACAGACATGCGCCGGAGGGTGAAGGAGCGGGGGATGCTGCTCAGGCTCCCAAAGCCTTTGAACTTGAAAAATTCTGGCAAGGAGAGAGGAGAGATGAGTATGGGGTTACTGCCAGTGTGGTATGATGGGGGGGAGGTCCCAAGGCCCCTAGTCCTGGGTTGGGGTGGGCACAGGGCACTGTGCCATGGTGCAGCCTGGTGTCAGCTCGGTTACACCCCACATCTCTGGTCCACACCCAGCATGACGTCCCTGTGGCCTGAGGTTTACGTGATGCTGCTCAGGCTCTCTGTGTAGGGACCCTGGGAGGTGTATCCTGGTCCCTTGGGGAGGAAACGTCCCCTGTGCCCTGGCAAATCTAGCGGCTGTGTTTCCCCACTGCAGTTGTAGGGGTGGAGAAAGAAACATCCAGGCCCGGTGAGCAGGCAGTGTGTCAGAAATTCAAACCTCTTCCTCCCGCTTACCTCAGGGGACTCCGGACAGGGCTGGCAGCTGTGCCTATCCCCGTAGCCTCCGGACAGCCCCACAGGCCATACCCCTTGCCCTCTCCAGCATGAAAGCATGGGAAACACCGCATCGCCCCAGGGGATGGGGGTCCCAGCCACGTGTGATGTGCCCACGTGTGCACGTCCGTCACCAGCACAGTGGAGCAGGAACCGACCATCGGCGTGGGGCCCGGCAGTGCTCGCATGGCATCCCCAGCTGCGGGCAGGAGATAACCTCCCCACTTCCTCAGTCAGCCCCTCACAGCCTCCCTGCAGCTCCCAGCTGCCACCTGCAAGCGCTGAGCATAAAGTGTTCACCAGAGGAGTATTTATAACTCCGATGGGCGGCTTTGCATTTCACACCTCGGCCCCAGCTCGGCTCTGCGGTGTAACCCCAGGCCGGTGCCGGTGCTGGCACGAGGATGGCGGCACGCAGGGCGATGCAGGCTG
>NW_009611788.1:4169-4431 GCF_000690535.1 Cariama cristata
AGACAGGGCACAGGACCATGCAAGGGGCTGCAGCAGCCCGAAAGCCCTCTGCATGGCAGAAACCTGATGGCCTGGTTAAAGGCAAAACTGCTTTGGGTTATACATTGCCTCCGGGTCCAAGCATCCTCTGCTGCGCCTGGGTGGGAAGGGCAATGCTGGGGACCTTCCCCATCTCCACCACAAAGGAAAATCCCAGCTGGGATGGGGCCGTGGGTTTTGCCAGTGGAGGGGTCCCGGGAGAGCAGAGGAACAGGCCCTCCTC
>NW_009611789.1:0-1507 GCF_000690535.1 Cariama cristata
CCCCAGCATGCATACCCTCCCCGGGCACGCAGGGGCATGGAGAGCCACAGCCCGGCCAGGCAAATAAAATAAATGGTATTTATTAGCAAAATAAAGGACAGAAACTCTCACTCGCAAGGTCCTGCCAGGTGGCCAGGGCTGCCCCGTGCAGCCCCGCCGGGGCTCCCGGTGCCCCCCCGCTGCTTCCACTGCAGCAGCAGCACCGGGGGTCCTGCCCGGGGCAGGATGGGCAGCGCTGCCCAACAGCACCCGCACAGCACCAACCAGCCTGCGCACATCCTGCTCAGCCCTCTCGGTGGAGCAGCCCAGTGCTTCTGGATGCAGTGCAG
Organism: Cariama cristata; assembly: GCF_000690535.1. Taxonomy (NCBI): domain Eukaryota; kingdom Metazoa; phylum Chordata; class Aves; order Cariamiformes; family Cariamidae; genus Cariama; species Cariama cristata. The sequence goes on from NW_009611789.1 coordinate 330, forward strand.
GATCCATCCCAGCTCTGAGATGCAAGGTGCCCTGCCTGCCCACAGAGAGGGACCTGGGCACCCCAGAGGGGTTCCCAGTGGGGCTGAAGGTACAGCCTCACGGCTCAGTCCCGGCCCTCCCAGGCATCCTCCCGCTGCTTGTTCTCCAGGCGCTTCCTCTCTGCAGAGACAAGAGGAGGGTCAAGCCCATGTCCCCATCACCCCACAGCCACCCACTTCCCCATGGAGGTGGTCCAAGCCCACCCTGGTGCAGCCCCCTTCCACCCAGCACTCAGTTACAAGGGGCATCCATGAGGAGGGTCCCCCCACACTGCAGCCTCCCTGGGCATCTAAATCTCACCCTGGGCTTCTTGCAGCTTCCTCCGCTCGGCATCTCGCTGGGCTGGCGTTTGATTGCTGCGTACCCCCAGGGCACCGATCACCAGCCGCCTGGCTAGGGCGGCCGATGTTTCGGGGCGCTCCTTGGCCGGCTGAAGGTAGTCTGGGTGAGCAGAGACGGGGGACATCAGTAGGGGCATCCCAGGAGGGACGGGGCAGCTGGCACAGCTCCTCAGCACTTAAATGCTGCGGAGCCATGCCGGTTGCCCCATCCCTCCCCAGTTATCGGGATGACAATGCTGCAGCACAAGCACCACAGCACAAGACGGCACAGGGCAGCATCACTCACCGGCATATGCCCTGGCTTTGGCTTTAGAGGCACGGGTGCCCTGGGAGAGCGGGCGCGTCTTCACCATCAGGTGCTTGGTGCTGAGGGCATCACGTGCTGCAGGGAGAGAGGAGCAGTGTCCGTGTGTGGGGATGGCCCCATGCCCAGGATCCGGCCATGGGAGAGGCAGGGATGCCTCCTCTCTACCCATCCCCAGCTGAACTGGGAGCAGTACCTGTTATGGGGCTGGAGAAGATGCCCAGGGCATGTGTATCATCCACCCACTTAATATCAAAGCCTTTTTTCCTGCCGGAGAGAGGGAAGCTCAGCAAGGCATCAGCACCAGGTGGGCAGGGGTCTGGAGCAGAACCCAGGCAGCGGACCCCAGCACCAGGGATGGGGCATTGCCAGCAGACTCACTGATAGCTACAGAAGACACGTAGCAGGTCCTCGGTGCGGAAATCCGAGGGGAAATCATAGATCTCAATGACATGGGGCAGCTTGGCATCGCTGAGGTCTGGTGCGGCGGGGT
>NW_009611789.1:1523-5534 GCF_000690535.1 Cariama cristata
GTGACTGCCGGCTCTCCCGGTGCTTCTCACCCCCCGAGAGCTGCAGGAGTGGGAGAGGCACAGGACTGAGCAATCCGTGCCCGCTCGCCCCGCGCCAGCTCCCGATCCATGGCAAGCGCTTCCTGGGAAGTGGTCCGGCCCCTGCGCGCTGCCCCAGAGATGGATTCATGGTATTGAGATCTCAGGAGTTATCGAGTGGGGCTCTCACACCATGCACTTGCTTTTCCCATTACCAGCGTCCCTTCACTTGCTGCACCTGCGGTCCCGCCAGGAACACAGTAGGAATGGCACTGGTGAAACAGTGCATGCACCCCCAAGCACACCCCTCCTTCCACACTGATGCGCTGACCCAAAATACATTTGGGGAACAACAAGGAGCAGGACAGCAAGGCCAGGAGGAAAGACTGACATCTGCCCGCCGCATAGGACCACCAGGCTCAGCGTGCCCCGGCTGCAGCACATGCACCAGTGCAGCCCATCGGCACCCCAGACACCAAGATGGAAAAGCCAGCACTCCTGAGGAGCAAGTTCTGGTGGTTAATCAGCTGCGCGGCTAAGAATTTATGCCTTATTTCTCATTTGAATTTGTCTGGCTTCACTTTCCAGCTGGTAGTTCTTGTTCTGCCTCTCGGCTGGATTAAAGAGCCCTCAGTCCCCGGTCCCCTCCCCATGATGGCACTTACGCTAATCAAGTCCCTTCTCAATCTTCTTCTTGATAAGCCAAACGGGCTGTGTGCCTTTAGTATCTCACAGCGGGGCACTTTCTCCAACCCTAAAAGATGACGGCTATAGCACGTTTCTACCTCTCCCATTTTTCAACCTTCATTTTGGAACACGGGCAGCAGTCTCCCACTGCCACGACACAGGGGTGCAGCCACCCCTTGCTCCCCTCCGCCCCGCAGCATCGGTGCCGGTGGGCCACCCTGCACCATTTTCTGCCCAGTGGGCCACCCTGCATTGCTTACTGCACCTCTGCTTTCCAAACTGCGCCGTGCCAGCGGCTAAGGGGACTCACAGCCCCGCTCCTGTCAAGACACCGGGCCAGGTGCAGTCCGGAGCTGGCAGCAGCTCCCCCATCCCCCCTGGAGTGTGGGGCCAGTGTGGTGTCGGGGAGCGGGTACATAACTCAGCCAGGTTCCCAGCCTGATCCCCCAAGCGATCGTAGCAGAGCACACCATGGCTGGAAGGTTAGAGTCCATAAATCCCAGCCAGCTCAGTCAATAAAAAGTGCTCATTCCGACAATTTTATGGGGAAGATGGATTCACGGCAGGTGAGGGGGTGCTGCCAGGGCGGCTGGATGCCGGTGGAGGGTAGAGCTGAGTTATGGAGCTCACGGGACAGGCTAGCACTGCCGGCACAGCAGCCTGCCCCGCCACCACCCCCCATTAACCAAGCACACCCCGCGCCGCGCAGCACTCTCACCCGGCTCGGGGGAAGCGAAGGAGCAGTCCTCGGGCAGGATGAAGCCCTGAGGTGCCGCTTGAGGGAGCGGAGCACTCGGGTAGTGCCAGGCGTCGGGAAGATGATTAGAGAGTGGGAGTGCAGAGTGCTGGAGCGGTCCTTGACCTTCACAAATCACCGAGTGTGGCTGGGCAGCAAGGATGGGAGCCGTCTGGCAGCCGGGCTCAGCCACATGGCAGGCAGGGCTCAACAGGTCCCCCCACACTGCCAGCCCAGGCACGCAGCATGCCCGCAGCCCCCCAGCCGTGGGACAGGGCAGGGAGCGGGAGCCAGGGTAGAGCCCCCAGCCCTGGCACGCACCCTGGGAAGGGTCCGCTGATGGATGGACAGAAAGATGACAGAGGGAGGATGCCATGGAAAAATGAAGCCTGTCCATCACGCCTCGCTGCTCTCTAAAGATGCACCCTCACCGGAGTGCATTAGAGGGGTCTGTGTCTGCTCGATGATGCTCTCACTCACTTGCCAAAAGTGCACCTCCAGAGCGGAGAGAAGGCACGCACCATGGCCTCCTCCCTGCCGTGCTGGCTGATGGAGAATCCACCAAGCCCGCAAGGAAATGGTCGCAGTGCTTAATTACCCTCCGCATTCAAACTGACTTCTACTCTGAATTTGTCTGGTTTCAGCTTCCAGCCAATGGATCTCGCTATGGTGTTTTTTCCTGCTAGATTAAAGAGCTGTCCGCTATCAGAAATTTCTCCTCCACACAGAACATCATAAATCTTGCTCTCTGCTGGCTATCTGCAGTGCATAAGGATGCGGTTACGAGGAAGAACGCTACTAATTTTCTTGTCCTTTTTGTTAATTAACAACAGCTCCGTCTCTCTGAGAGCCTGCGCCCTGCCCGAGCAGCCGTGTCCGCCTGTCGAGAGCTCAGAAGGCTCAGGAAGCACCAGGCTCGGCATGGGAATCTGCAGGCAGGTGAAGATGGCAACTTTTAATTGATAAATCCCTTTTCCAGGTTCTTATTCACTTATTTTGGGAATCTCCCTGGAATGCTCAAGCTTCACTCAAAGCTTGTGCATGTGGGAGCCAACGCGGATACTCCAGGGCTCCTTGGAGTTAGCACCCGTGCTGCATGGCACAGCCTTGCCCGCAGCACCCTATGGCTGCCCCAAAACACGGGCCCTCCCTGACCTACCTCCCCAGCAGGGCCAGGCAGCCACCCCGCCGTGCCCACCGTGCCAGCACCACGGGCACCAGTTGCTGTCGGAGCGGCAGTGCTGTCCCCCTCATACGGGTGCTCACCACAACCTCCCGGGTGGAGGGTGGGGGATCGCAGCTGGGGAGAGTGCAGCCAGGCAGAGATGGGGGTACCCAATTCACTTCCATGTCCCCCTTCAAGTAGCCCCACCCTGTGTGCCCCACACCGGGCTCAGAGAGGGCATGCCAGCCCAAGCATGGCCCCGCAGACAAGGTGGGTACCAGTGCCCCTCGGTAAGGATTATCTTGAGTTAATCTCATCCCTTCACAGATGCTGTTATCAGGCACCGTCCACCACTTCACACCCCACTTCCAGCCCGGGGTGGACAGATGCTGGCTGTAACAGTATTAGTGCTGTTTGTTACTTTGGACACATTAATGTCATTCGGAAAATTACCAGTTTGACGCTACTGATTTAAAATGCAATAAGGAATATCCAGCTTCGCTGCAGAAGCCAAGCTTTCCTCACAAACAGCAGGAAAACGGCGTGGGTCCTGGCACTAAGCAGCTAACTGTAGTAAATTCAGCCACACGTGTGCATAATGAGCCACAGTTGATTAAGAAGCTGTAGTTTTGAGGAAACATCCCGTTGCTATTTCAATGGGAGCCCATACATCTCAGCCCATTTCTTTATCACCAGCCCCGGTTTCACAAGGGTGCAGTTGCACTTTATGGCACTCGAGCAGGTTTTACTGGGTGCGCCTTATGTACTATGGAGGGAAGATCTCCCCCAGCTGTCACCAGCACCAGCGGGACTGGATGGGAACCAGCTAAAAAAGCGGGATGGAAGGGGACCCAGCTGGGGGGGAAGGTGGAGGCCCCAGCCATTTTGGCACCACAGGCAGCTCATGCCCTTGGGACAGCCAGCAGTTACAGCAGGCAGCACAGCCAGGCTGGCCGTGTGCCCCCAGTGCAGCCCACCCCTCCCATGCACCCACTCCAGAGGACACAGGGACAGCTGACCCCCATGGACCCTTGTCTCTGTGTCCCAGCAAGCAGCAGGGACAGCCAGCAGTTACAGCAGGCAGCACAGCCAGGCTGGCCGTGTGCCCCCAGTGCAGCCCACCCCTCCCATGCACCCACTCCAGAGGACACAGGGACAGCTGACCCCCATGGACCCTTGTCTCTGTGTCCCAGCAAGCAGCAGTGGGCAGTGGCTCGCAGGACATACCTCCTCCAGCAGACGTGGGTCCAGGCAGTCCCCGTCGTCATTGAACAGCACGTCCCAGCTTTCCGCAGCACCCAGGCTGGCCTGGCTCGGGGTTCCAGTGTTGGTACTGGTCTGCCCTTCTTCTGGGGAGTTGCTGCAGAGACCTCCCTCTTCCTCCTTGGACTCCTGGCCACACTGG
>NW_009611790.1:0-4477 GCF_000690535.1 Cariama cristata
TTCGGGCCAACTTCGGACCGACGCTCACAATGTCTCAGTCCTGCAAGTCAAGGGGCAAGCCGGTCTGTTTTGTGGAGGACTAGGGCTAGCGCCTGCACGCTGTACAGCAGTGCAAGAGTACTCTTTGATCTACCAGTGCGGAGGTAAGACCCTGCTAAGAGCACGTATTTGCCTTAGAAGCTCTCTTTGATGGGTTCTCCCATTTATGAGAGTTGAGCTCTGTGTCTGCTGAATTCCACTGAACAAACAGCATATCAGCTTTCCAGCATAAGACTTTGGGGTGCAAACTTTGCAAAAGGTTTTGTACTAAACATGACAAAGCAGCAGTCAGCCGGCCCCATTTACCAATGCAGTGAATTTTATCTGCCATGCAGTGCAATTTGGGCTTATGAGGCTCTTTCAGCTTTGTCCTTAGGTCAAGGTTATAAATTTGATGGGTGCATGGGCACCTAGGATATGCAAAAATAGAGAGAACAAATTCTTCACTGCCCCACCCTTTAATATCAAGAACATTCTCGTTGACTTCAACAAGCCAGCAATCACCTTATGTCAATACACTGTAGATACTATTTTCTCTCTCCATGTCATTCAGGGTCACCTCCTCAATGTCCTGCACTTGGCATCATCTGCATCTCATTCTGTTTACTACCACATTATTAGTTCTGAAGGGAAGCTTAAAGTCCCTGATCTTCTTTTTACATGAGGTTAATTCATGGAAGGGATTCAGTGATGTGCTGGTCATGGTTCTGTGCAGTCATAGAGGTTGTACATGCCCCAGGACTGGGAATGGTCTTCATAAAGCCCGAGGCTCTGCTTAAGGTTGGTTTATCTATGTGGGTTTCAACAACACGGTGACTCCCATCTATTTCCCAGCTACAGCTAGTGAAACCTAGTGAAACCATGACAAGATATGCACTGATACAGCACCCAGAACAAGCTGGGGTCTGACTAGTAGAGCAGATTGGTTTTTCACTAGACTTCACACGAGAAAATGATGTGGTATTTCCCTTCTCTCCTCCTAGACTTGTACTACTTTCTGCTAGCCCCCCACTTCCCTATCACCTGAATTTCCCAATAAAGTCACACTGCAGACACAGCTACGTCATTAAGAGGCTCCTGGAAGCAGTAAGAAAATGACACTACACTTAAACCTGTCGACTTCTGAGACTCTCTTTGGATGGTAACACTTCTTGTATTGAGCCGTGAGATTCATACCAAGGTTGGCATTGCTCCCTGGGAGGCTGATGTTAAAATTGTGTGTCGAACATCACCTTATCACATAGGCATATTTCTCCTGATGTTTGACAAAAAGCAGGAAGCTATTTCTGGTATTACAAAACTATTTTCTTAACTCCAGGGGCCCTGGAGGAGTAAACAAATGTCCTACAGACTGTATGTGCACTCTGTAAAAATTGCAGCAATCACCAGAGCTGCCCGCGGTCGCTTTCCTTGTGTCTAAGTCCAACGGTGATGCAATTACACTGTGAAATAATGAAAATTTCAGACATCACACAGTGGTATTTTGCTAATCATGGGGATTTCACACAGTCCTTTCTAATCCCTCTCTCCTTTTTTAGGATATTTGAATGGAAGTTACTATTTGATCATCACGCATTAAGCTTTAAAGGGGCTCTTGAAGGATCTGGCGATTTCATAGAGGTGATACGAAGTGTGTGGGACTCTTTCACCTCCTGCCAATGAACCAGACCAAATTAAGCTCATCACAGATCCACTGGCCCAGGCAGGCAAGGCCGAGAGTGGCCCATTGTCAGGGCAGGCAACGTGCATGGCAAATGCTCTGAAAAACTGAGCAGTGTCCTTGCACTAAGATGCTGACATCTTGTGTTAGAGTGAGTAATGTGCTGGGATGCGTGCCAGCCTCGGAGACCTTCATGGGATGGCTGCAGCATAAGCAATTTCAGTGTCAGTTAATTACACTTGAAGACACTGTGGTGGTTGTGGTAACTAAATGCAAAATAGATGGAGATATGGAGTGATGCCTCAGGACATGGTGACTTTAGTGTGAGGGAACCCATGAAGGGCTTTGAAGTCTCTTCTTGTTTTCTTTGCAGATATTTCTCTTTCATCTTAATGCTGGTGCTATTTCAACAGGTATTGGGGTTTTGTTTAATGTTAAAACCCAAGGATTCAGTTGACACATATAACAGGAACTGCTGGGATGCAGTTTTTAGCATCTAACATTGTGGGAAAGTTATGGCTGACTTGCACCACTTTATTGTCCTAACCACCTCTGCGACTCCCTTAATGCTTATGTACCGCAGAAATGGCTCACTTTATCGTGTCTGTACCTATCCTCATCTCCTTAAACACAGCAGCTACCCCACAGACGATGATTCCAGTGCCAAGAAAGGAAAGGGAAGACACGGGGATCAGGAGTGCTGCCTGTCTCATTTTCTGGCCTGCTAGATGACTCTTTGCATCTCTGGGTCTAAGTTTTCTCTGTGAAAGGCTGTAACTTGCTAAGGTACTTTGGGATCTGCAGAACAAAAGCTTTCTAGCTGCATTAACACAAATAATTCTTTCCCATGCTTCCCATGGCAGCCTCCCAGCAGTTATCACCCCGCTTGTCCAGGATCCTCTGCAGAATTTCTCCAGAACCCTTTCTGCCAGCAGCATCGGCAGCTGAGAATAGTACAGGAATATTTGTTCAAAGATTTGGGGGGGCATAAAGTATATTTTTCGTGCCAGTATAAGTATGCTATAGTTCTCGTGAAGCCCTCGCTCTAACAAAGCACTTAAAATAGTGGTCCCTGGAAGCTGTTCACCTCAGCTCGCAGCCTTTTTCCACACAAGGGGATGTGCTGTGGATGCTCTTCTCCGTTAATACATCCCGACGGAACTTTTTTGTGCCGTGCTATCCTGGGTAGAGAAGGCTGGAGGACTTTGTCCTGCTGCCATTGGCCTGTCCTGCTCACACAAGGGAGTTTCAATGGCGAAGGCTTTACAGCCGTCCTCCGTGCTATGGGAAAGAGCCACCCATGGGTTATCTGCTGGCTGTTTCCCAGTGCCAGCATCTCATCAGTCTGTATGGGCTCATATGCAGCAGAGGCTGCGGCTGTGTTTTCTCATCATAGCAGACACAAAATAATGAGTCACTTTACAGGGCCTTCCAGTCAAAACCGTGTGTACCTTAACTGCTCTCTATTTTTTCTTTCAGTGGATTTTACCAAATAGACACGAATCGGTGAAGCTTCTAAATGTAAGAAAATCATGCCAGTTGATTTTCTTTAAGCATCTTCTACTTCATATCATTTCTAGAGGTAACGTTCTATTCTGTTTTATTTATTTCTGCAGGAAATAGAGTCTGCCTTGCTTACAGAACACATCCTGAACTCAGCAGTAAGGTCAGTCTACATGTTTTTTGTTGAACAGCTAATCTGATGTATGTTTGTTACAGAGTTCACCTTGCAACATAAAATGAAGGAGGTCAGGGAATGCAAGCATTTTAGTTCTATTCCTTTCTAAATACTGTCAAATACCATTCATTGCCCTTCATGGTAGCATCACTGAAATGCCTTCATACAAAATACTAATATCAAAATCAGTGAATTTTATGGAGTCTCTGCTTAGTGTCTCTTGTGAGAATCACTACTTTGGGTAGGCTGTTTCATAAGGGTTTTTTTGGGGGGGAGTGGTTGGCAAATAAAAAGGGCTTGAAGAGGTATCTGTACTTCACACTAGAAAGGCTTTTTCAGAGAAGAGTATTTCAGTATTTCTTAAAATCTGCCCTGGAACTTCGTTCCCTAGCTGGAGACTATTTAATTTCCAGCTCTTCCCTGGCTTCTTTTTGGGCTGCTGTCTCCTGGAAGTGTAATTCTTTGGTGTTTTGGGGATCAAAATGTGATATCGGATACAGCAGTATTGTATGCATCGTGACGAATCCTAAGGAACGAGACTTCAAACCACGCTGTGTAAGCTGGGCAGTGGTAGGCTGTACCGGCTGGAGCACATGCCCCACATTCACAGCCAGCTTCATGCAGTGACTTGTGGTGACACCGCCAGGAAGAGAGGAACACACCGAGTCTGGGCTGAGAAGAAGAAACAGCATTTCTTAGAGCTGAAGAGAAAATTCAAGCACTATTTAGCAGCCATGTCCCTTCTCCAAACTTGTGCAGGAAGAACCATCCCATCCCTGAGGGAACCGTGTAGGTTATTTTCTTCTTCCCTGTTTTTAGTCTACCCACTCCAGCCATGTCATTTCCCTCTGCAAAACTTCTCAGCAGTTCCCCAGCTGCTGGCACCATTCTCCCTGGGTCTGCAACCATTCCACGGTAATTTATGAACAAAGCGTAATTTATGAACAAAGCTGCTGCGCACAAGGAGTAAGGGATCTTCTGCTGCCGCACCTCTAAGCCCTAGTGACCTTTATGGCGGTTCATTGCCCTCCCAACCGTTTGTATTACTTTGAGTGGACTTGGGCCCAGACTCAGCAACCAATTTAATTTCCAAACTTCCT
>NW_009611790.1:4714-10565 GCF_000690535.1 Cariama cristata
CTAGGATTCTGCTCAGGGCCTAGCTTTGAAGGCATATAGGACAGCAATCAAACTGCATGCTCTGTGGGGCTGCCAGACACTGAATTCTTATGTGGCAGCTTCCCTGGATAAGCCTCCATCACCTGCTATCCCCGTCGCAACATGAAACACTAGTCACTGGGAGGGCTGATTTATAGGTGGCCTCGACAGAGCCCTTACACGTTTGTCCTGACTCGTAAGGTAGTTCCATCTTTTACACCCGGATGTGAAGATAAAAATAACTGGTACTGAAACGTTGCAGTTCGCCTTGGAAGGCTGTAGATCTTCAACGAACAACTCGTGTTAATCTTGGGGAAAGAGCTGCCACCACTGGCTTGTATGTTTTTACCCCACTACCCTGTACACCACTGTCAAGACGTGAGAATTGATTTGCGTTTGTGTGCCCTAATGTGCAGATGGGATTCAAAGGAGCTAAGATTCTCATTATTCATATGTTTTCACAACTAGGTTTCATCTGATTCTCTTTGCTGCTGTCTGCCTTTCAAGCTGTGCGTGTACAGTGAATCATAACGCCAACAAAATCCAGACCTTTCGTTGTATGAAAGTTCAGCCAGGTGCTGCCAGCTGCTGTATCCATCAACGGGTTTTCTGAGAGCATAGTCAATGACAGTATCAGGCAAAAGAAGTGGGAGGACCTTGTTTGACATCAGTGTTTCTCTTACAGCATCCGCCCGAGTGCATGTTTACTTTAACAGTGCAAAGTGCATCTTGACATTGCACCCTGGCATGCTTAGTTATTTTCCTTGCCCTAACACAATGCTTCATGCTCCAGAGTAGATTGTGTTAGGAAAGCTATCTAATGCTTTCTTTTCGGAAGGCTGTGAGGAGCGGCTTTTACCATTTGTTGCTTTCTTGAACTGTAAGTCTTACAGTGAGGCTATGGCAGATGCTTTCTGTCCAATTTGCGTAGCTTTTTCCTTAGCTCTAGCTCAGTTTCTTCCTTTACTCTGCCCGAGACACGCAGTAGAGGACCCTGCCCAGCCCCACAAAAGGCAACACCCTTCCTAGGTTTACATTTGAGTTTAGTGGCATTTTCCCCTTGTCTGAAGGATTTTCCTGTTCCCATGTTTCTGCTGAAAAACTAGGTGGTGTTTATCACTCTTCTAATCGTGGTAAGTTTTCAGTATCTCTCCTTGTTTGCTCCCTTGCAGTTTTGCAGCATTTAACGTTTTAATTACATCTTTCACCTTTTTTTTGTTTGTGCCAGGGTATCACAGGATCTAACAATGGCTGTTAAAGTCGTTTTCCAAATTGGTAGTTTGTCACGGCATTAGCCTCTCATGCCTTGGAACATGCGCCTGGTGTTAAAAGCACCCTATCTGTCCCTCGGCTTGGTTTTTGTTTTCTTCTTTTTTGCCAATGCCGAGATCTTTCCCTGTTTAGCCTAGGAGCAGAAAATTGCAAAAACCTTCAGTGCATTCTTAGGAGATGGCAGGCTTCTCAACACCGTGCGGTGCAGACAGTGATGTGCCTGCCCCAGCCATGCCTGAAGCCTGCCAGGCGCGCACCAGTTCCAGTTAATCCAACATTACACAGTGCTGAACTCAAGCTAATGTCACTTCTTGGCTCAGACTGGCTTAAACTTCAAAGTTTGCCCTGCTTTGGGTAGGATGCCAAGCCTAATGATCTCCAAATTATTCCCTGATTCATTGCTACACTTACATGGCTGCATGACTCTCAGGCAGAAGGTGGCTTGTGTACATGCTCAGGTCATTATCTGAGCTCGGGCAATCTCTCAAAAGGTTCAAAAAATCACCCAGGCAATTCCTGTCTGATCCAGGGTTGTGTCAGGGGAAAGACTGGAATGACTGTGAATTCCCTGGAAGCCTGAGTTTAAATCCCAAAGGCCCAATACCTCAATTTGCTTTTCCTGAGAAACCTTTTACAAAATGGATTTTATACTATTTCTTATATTCCCCTGCTTGTATAACCAATATTGGTACACAAGTAGTATCTTTAGTCTTGTGTTACGGTGTTCATGTTTGGAGAGTAATATTGGTATAGTTCATGATAATTAAAGTGTTAGAACTTTGCAGGCAAGGCTTATATGCCTTGTATGCAAGCAAGGTTCGGGATGATAATACTCACGGAAGGTAATGCTGTGTTTAATGCACTAGCGTTTATGTACTAGAGGTCCTGGGTAGATGTGGTTGCCATTATCCGGTTCACTTAACGAGGGCTTTTCTACTTAAAATAACAAATTGCACACGTATTTGCCATCACCACAGGGCATCCCGCCTCGTTCATGCCTAGAGAAGGGAGCTGAGGAACACGAGCAGGGACCAAAGCTATCTTAGTTAGCCTTGTTCCCTTAAAGGCTCTCTGTTTCTCATGCTCTCAATTCCAAAATTATCTCATTACACACCATAGACCCGTACAGCTTTGCAATTTACTCTTAGTACCTTGCCCTCTATTTGTCTGTGAACTGACTTATATCTGAACCATTTTTATTTGTCGTCTTTTATATTAATGTCATGTTGAAAAGCTTCTCGTGGTGCTTGGCCTGCAAATGGATACTTTAAATCAAGTCAAGGTAAATCTCTCTGTAAGAATGGTTGCTCTGGAAAGGGCACATTTATATTAGATTATATTCAAACTGTGCTGAAGGAGTGGAATTGCACCAAGAGTGAAAGATTATTTTTATTGCCTGTTTCTCCTGTAAGTGGCAAATTGTTTCATCTGGCTCATTTGTTTTTTTATTGGTAATTCCACTCCTGCCTCAATTGCCTTGCAGAATTGCTACAATTTGGAGACCGGCAATTTTACCTAGACGGGTGTCTTTCTGATAAGGTGTCTTTCACCTCTTTGGAGTAAGACTGCTAGGTGACCTGGTTTAGGTTTGTTAAGAACTGTCAGTTCTCAAGAACACTGATTAGCTGGTACAGGTCTGATTTGACAGATCTCTGGCATGACTGAATGCTGTCTTAGAATTTAGCGAGTCGGGTTCAGTGGGTAATGCATGTTTGGCAAAAGCAAGATAAGGCTTTCAGAAAATAAAGTCATACACCTTGTGTATCTCACATTTAGGATTGTTATTTACCTTGTTGTGGAGAAGACAGTAAACATTACTGACAGGGTGACAATGACTTCATACCTATCGTGGTGTAAATGACTGCAACTAATATACGTTGTTGACATTAGGAGGAAGCATAAACTTTTGCTCTCACTACTGTTTCTTCAGAAACAAACACTTGATGGACGCGAGTAAGGTATGGACAAGATCCAAAAATATCAAATCCTTACCTGTTTTGGCTGAGTGTATAATCCTGCACCTAATATTATTGTAGCCTCTGTTTCTTGTTTCCATTAGCATCCCCATAGGAGGAGATGGATCTGTGAAAAAAGGCACCAAGAAGACTCTAAATGAAGTTTACATTTTTAGCCTTTGTTGGATTTTCTGTAATGTGAGCTCCTTTTCCATTGGCTGAGACAAGCTGGACATTTTGGTATCACTAACAGATGACAAGGAGTTAGCAGCTAAACAAAAATGAGTGTATGTATGTCCAACTATTGATTTTTTGACTAGAGCTGGAGTCATTCAGAAGCCTGCTGTACTTCACGTTGGGAAAAAAACACTTGAGAGAAGGTTTAAAAGAAACGTGAGACAAAACTTTCTCAAAAGTTCATTTTGGTTTCCCTTGTTATCTGTTTGATTTTGAAATGTTTATTTAGTTTTCAAATGAACGGTTGTATCTTCTTTAGGGGTAGATGAATTCATTATACTTTTATACTTTAGCTGGTAAAACCCCCTTAATATATGTTAATACTATTTGCACGTATATGTATAGACATATATTATGTATTTGTACTTCTTTAGGTACATATTTACCATATGTATCACTAATAAAAAGTCAAATGTTGATGGCACAGAAGTTATAACGTGGGTTTCCACAGAGAACAAGGAACATGTATTGACCTGAAAGGGAAACAGGATCTGCAGTGCATTAAAGGAATGGGATTTCACCTGAGACAGATAAATAGATAGATAGATAGACAGATATGGATATTTATGCAAGACGTGATGTTAATAAAGTTGACTTTGATCTCTTGAGTAGTGTCACATTAGTCAAGAATACAGCCCTTAGCTTTCAAACATTGTTAAAAAATTGTAAAATTCATTCGAACTTGTTAATACTTAATGTTGATATTGTAGTATTACTTTCTATGAAAAATAAAAATCAACTACACCTGCAGCAGGCGATACATCAGGGCAGGGTGCAGGTCAGACCTGCCACGCTCCCCGATCGTGGTGGCTGTGGTGTGGGGCAGGCACAGGGTGGGGGAAACCCTGTGCCGAGGCAGCACAGGTCAGTGGGATGCTGCACAGCACGTCTTGGGCTGTGTCATTGTTGTTCTCTCATTTTCCAAGGTGCAGTGAGGAGCTTTGTGTCCTTGCCGTATCCTCTAAGCCAAAAAGATATCAAGTGTTAGAGTGTCTGCTCTCCGGGGATATTCGCTAATAAAGCGCTCTCCAGCTGGCTGCCAATGACTGATTTTTAAAAATAACTGAAACACAGGAGGTTACAGAATCTATTAACCCCAGGATGTGTTATTATCCCTAGAACAACAAACATTTTAATGAGCTAAATTACAGCTTTGACAACAATATATTTTAGAAAATAATTAACTGGGCCCTAAAAGTCCTGAAGCTGGCTTAGAAGTCATAGATTTTTTTTTTTTCAGCAGGTCTTAGATTTTTTTTTAATATGATGTCTAATTCTTAACAATTTCTAAGCTTTCAAAAAGTACTAAATTTTTTCCCCCTCTACTGAAATGTGGCTCCAGAGCTGAGGCTTTAAGGAAGCCAGTAAATACTGCAAGATGAAAACATGCCATGGTCTTCTAAATCCTGACTGTTAATTATTAAGATAGTATAAATAAAATGTAAGTTTCTGACACAGACAGAGCATCTAAGAGACCCGCAAGATTACAGTCCCCAGAGTATAATCAGGAGATGCTTTGTTTGGATGCTTCATCCTCTTTCACTGCTGAAAGCGTTGTCAGGAAGATGAAACTTTTATGTTCTGGCAGGGTCAATGATAAGACAACGTGTGCTGGTACCTCTCATCTAGCGGATGTTTGTCACCTTGACTGACCAACCATTCCAGTTCTCTCAGACTGCCACAGCTTTAAAAGGGAAACCAGGACAGGTGCCGTTTACATTACAGACTCTGAAACCTTCAGCCCCATGTTGCACTCTGCAGCAACGGCACTGGACGTGCATCACAGGTCAGCCAGGTGCGGAGGCTGCGGAGAGGCGTTTCCTTTTGTCCTCCTGGGAAATGCCTACAGCTAGCATCTGATCTCCATAACACTTTCCAGCAGCTGATTTTGCTGAAAACTAAAGCTGCTGGGTTTTAGGGGCTTTCGCTTGGTACCCAGGACTTCAGTCATGCTTTCATAACTAAGCCTGATACACCTTCATGGCTGACAAGGGCCAAAAATTATTTATATCGGTCATTTACCACATCAACACTGTAGCTGTTCTCTTGTGTTTGAGGTCATGGTCTCTAACCTCTAAATCCAGAAAAAATGTGGGACACTGCTATAGGAACGCCAATATTCAAAATGGCATGGTTTGCAGCTAAGAGCAAGTGTTGCCTTCATTTCTGGCTTCAAGGGTGGCCAGGAATCAGCATGCTTACAGAAAGATTTTCAGCTGCACTGTGATAACCAGCCCACATGCAATTTGATTTTTAATGCGCCTTCACCTCACCCATGGGGAAGGATGTCCATCCAGTAGGATGGGTACTGTTTTCTCTGGAGCTACGTGATGAAGTCTGGTTTTACTCCTCTTTTTCTTGCAGGAATG
>NW_009611790.1:10596-28336 GCF_000690535.1 Cariama cristata
TTGCAGTTGTGGTCCAGGTGGAATACCCCAGCCCACAGATGGCTGGACAGGTACGACACTGGCCTCTGCACACTCCAGTTAATGTGCTCTGTGTTTGAAAGATGAAATGCTGCTGCTGGGAAATCAGTAACATTAATCATCATCATCATCTTTTTTGAAGGATTAACTTGCTATGGGTATGTCTGTCTGTCTCCTGTATGGCTCTGAAAGTATGGCTGGCTTGAAATTTAACTCGGAGGCATTGTAATTAAACCTTGACATTTGAAGTAATTAATGAGCAAGCTTTACATTTTAGCATAGTCTCAAAGGAACAGCAGGGTGCTGACAGAAATGAAATAACTTCGTTAATTTAAAAGCATCAAAGTTTCTGTAAACACGTGGTTTGTACTGCTGGGAACAAGCTCTTCTGAAATAGCACTGTAGCCCCAGTAATCTAAAACTTGGCTCTTCTCTAAGGAGGGATTGAAGAGGGGAGGCCCACTGCCGGAAACAGAGGGCAGGAGTTAGTATTCCCCATCAGGGAATACATCTTACATCACCAGCTCTGCTCTTTCACCTCAAAATCTTAGGAAGGTCCGGGAAGCCCAGGCTGTGAGCACCTCCAGGAGCTGTCTAGGAAGAAGGCAGACTCCAAACCACTGCTTAGTATTTCAGCTGGAAACTGGATCTTATTTACGTCTATAAACAGCCAGAATATGTTTCTTTCCATCAGTGCCTCTGGGAGGCTGTTCATCATCACATGCAGGTTCGGAAAGGTAAAGAACAATCATGTGTTTTAGCCCAAAAGCCTCCAGGAGAGAGACACGGTCACCTGTCACCCAGTGAGAGCCGGCAAGTGGGTACACAAGCCAGGACTGCTGCCGTTCTACTGCCTCAGCGGTGTTGAAAAGTCAGCAGTGTAAATACCGGTGTAATACCTTTTAAGTGAAGAGGTCAGGACTGGCAGCACCTGTGACACTCTGACGATGACTCACCCCCTACGAAGTCACAAGCATTTTGTGGAGGACCCTCGTGTCAATCTCTTGCTGATAAGAGCTTTTGCTGAGCTTGAAAAAGTAGTTCATAAAATCAGTCTCCTGAGGTCAATAAACCAGAAGCCAAATAAATGGCTTCAGATGTTTTCATGGCATCCAAGAAGTACTCGGCACTCATGAAAACCAGAAGCAAGTTGCTTGTATTCAGTGCCCTCAGTATGGACAGAGAGCCTAACTTCAGAAGTCCATTTTTTAAGTTCTCCTCCTCCTGTATGAATAGATTTCTGATGTGTGCAGAGTAAAAGATGCAAAGGAGGGGTTAAAACAGGTCCTGTATCGAAGCACGTGGGTCTGGGCAGCGTGTGAAGGTTTAGACTTCATTTCGGGCAGCACTTCAGAGCAGCCTCCTCCCTAGCTCCATCACTCAATGCCGACGTCTTAGAAATGAACCGTGTTTCCACAAGTCACCTAAGCTGTTGTGCAAGATGCTCCCCTCACTCATTTGTGTGTGCGCTTGGAGCAGTTCCCTTGGCTTTGGTGGGCTGGTTGATATAAACCGCATTATCTTGCTCTGTGAGGTTAATCCTGATGTTAATGACTAGCAGTGCACTGGGAACAATTTATCAAGCTTCTTCCCGTTTTACTGTGGTCTGTCAACAGACACGTCTGCAAGCCCTCACTGCATCACGGTTATGACAAGTGGCGGGCCCGGCTGGCTGCGTTCCTTCTCTCCGCGAGGTAGGTCACAGTAGCAGCCGTCCTGGTCACAGCCATGACCTCTCATTCATGTAAACTCATCGCTTTATGTGAAGGAGCTAAAATTTTGAGCTTTGCTCTCATTGCCTACAGATCCCAACCTAAGCTAGGTGCCTTGTGCTGAGAGGCATCTAGACCAAAGGAATAAGGGTTGGGGTTGCGAGTTAGCTAGCAAATGGTTTTAAATACCAATGCGAGTTCTAGTGAGAGGAGTCACATTGCAAAATAACACTCGAGCTTCACAAAC
Organism: Cariama cristata; assembly: GCF_000690535.1. NCBI lineage: Eukaryota > Metazoa > Chordata > Aves > Cariamiformes > Cariamidae > Cariama > Cariama cristata. Next base: position 12,574 of record NW_009611790.1, read on the forward strand.
TGATTAGATTAGCACTCAGCATGCTGGTATTGGCAGTGCGGAGTTGCCAGGTCCCCACTGCATTAGTAGCTTGAGTGCTTGCAGTTCTTGACCTTCTGCCCATGCTGACAATCTGCTAGCTTGGGTTCAAAGTAAGCTTTGGATTAAACTAAAAATTTCAATGGTTAGAGGAGAGACCTTTAGCTGACCTTTGAAGAAAATTTTTGGTTTCCCAGGACCTAGGAAACAACGGTTGGGAAACAGCGTGGGGTCAGTTAAAAGGTAAGTACGCCTGGAGGAAAGTGGCACTGCGGCAATTCAGCAAATGTGGGTAGGCTGTGCCAGACTCTGCAAAGGATCCGGTACCCAACGGGCAGAGTTATTCGTAAAAGTATCTGTGCACTGCATCTTGGCCCTGGCCAGCTTTCTGTCACAGGCCATTATGACCCTGTTCTGCAGTGCAAACCATTGCATTAGCCATTGGATCCTCTATCAGTCGTTAATGGCTTCAGGCATCCTGAAGCTTTGCAGCTGGTAGAACAGCCCAGTTCCCACGGGGATTAGGGATATGTCACACCGAAAATTTAGCAAGCTCTCATATCCTCAAATCAGTGAGGCAGGCTAGGTGGATGTAGGCAGGGATGAAGGCAGAAACTGGAAGAGCCATCCGTCTGCATGGCATCTCCTCCTCCTAGGACAATAATTTGTAGCACAGATTATACCATCACTTGAACCAAGCACGTTCCTTTGTGACTTCAAGCTATTGCTCTGGGGAAGCCCTGCGAAGCAAGTGGTGCCCCAATCCAAGGCAGGGACTGGAGTGTTACAGAGACTTCTCTTTGCATACTCCTGATCCTTGCTGTTAGACCAAGGTGATGGGGCCATCAGAAAAACAGATGAACAAAGCTAGAAAAATCACACTTTGGAGAGACATCCTGTCTGGCCAGCTCGGTTTTGCTTTGCTCGGTGGGAACAGTGCCATAGACTGGTAGCCCGGCAGAAGTTGTGAATCTCAAGGCTTTCTTTCCCCTGTTGAATTCCTTTTAACTTAAGGTTCACTCCAATACGAAGAAAACCTGTCAATGAAGTCCCACTAGTATTGGGTCCTTCATGCTCACTCCACTACACCTCACCTGCTATTGTACAGAGCCAATACAAGACGTGGTCACACAGGACAGTGCATGTCAGACTTGATCTTGTCTTTTCCAGTATCTAATTGCCATTTCACTGAAGATGTTCCAGTTTGGGATGTTTACTGCTGTACTATCTCAGGTATGGGAAGGTTGATGTTAAAATGAGGAATCTGCCAACAAACATAAATCTGTCAGGGCACTGATCACAGAGCTCTTGCTGTTATTTTGATGATATTTAACAATTAAAGCGCAAAGACTGTCATTTTAGGCTGGTAGTTAAAATTGTCGATTTTGATTTTCTGACACAAATAAAACAGGCAAGACTGCGAAGGGTCGGTTTCAGGATGGAGTGCTCCGTGGCAATGTAATTCCTGCTGTGTCGTGAAGAGCATCCTTCATTTCTGTCACAAAAAACGGCCAAGCATCCAGCATCCCTTGTTTGTAAGTCCACCAGGAAGGCACCTCCTCATTCTCTGGAGGCTTTGCCTAAGATCTAGAACCACCGGAGAGGTGAGAAGACATAAATATGATCTTTGAGCCATTTGTGCCTGAACTTCCAGTCTCAGCGCATGAGACCAGAGCCGGAAGGGTTTTGTAACCAGCCCAGTGAGGGTGGACTAGGGCACCCAATTTGCAATGAGCCTGCCGCTAATTTGAAAGCTTTTGAGCATTGTCTGGGAATAGCTTTCCTTAGTGTAACAATCTGTCAAACAGCGATGATTTCTGAGTGCAAAACCTGTGGCCATCTGTAATCCTTCCCATCTAGTCTCTTCCCACCCTTAAAAGTAATTTCAAACTCTTTCCATTCCCACGATGCATGTAAATTTGGCATCTCTTAGCTCTGTGGGAAGGGAAAGTCCCTTTCTTTCTCCCTCCTGTGCTAGCCTGGTAAGATTTTAGCATTAAGGGGGGGGGGTTAATTGTTTTATTATGAAGACACAGACACACAGCCCTTCGGCAAGGGCACCCTTTAGAAATAAATTGAGTCATCATCCTTATAATAGAAAAGTTAATTCAGTATGGATCTGTCCTCCGGTTAGGGGCATGCACATCCCTTGCAGCATGGTATTACCGACCAACCAGACTTCTGCTGGTAACTGCTGTTTGCTTTTCCTGACGGATCCCACTGTCCTGCCTGTGGAAATGGCTTTTTGATGGCTGCTACAGTAACATCCTCATGTGGGATCAGCCTGGTCCTGGGCCCTCCTCTAACAGGGCTGCTGTACTGCCGGGACTACTACATCGTCCACTGCTAGAAGGACTCAGCTTGGAGACTGTCCTCTGACCTGCACAGAACCTAGTTGCCCTCTACTTTCTGCCTTTCTTTCTACACAAAATGTAGCTGGCAAAACAACCCCAGGTTTGAAGTACCCTTATCCTCAGTATGGAAGAAGCTACCGAGGCTGTAAAACTCCCATCGGGCTACAGAGAGAAAAACAGAGTTGCAGGTTGGTGTCTGTCCATAGTGAAGGTGAGGGAGTTGAGCAGAGTTGTGAGAGGTGCAAGGATGTGTCTTGGTCACTTCTCATGAGTAAGTGGCTGATACTTGATGTGGTGTAAAGCCTCCCAGTGAAACATTAGCGCAGTGACGTGTATGCAAATCTGAGCCAGAAAGGTGGGTTTATCCTGCATCACCTCATTGCGCCATTGTTATAATGTTGAACAAAGGCCTTCTCAGACACTTCCTCTTCTACCTTGGCTTTCTTAATACCTTCGCTCTCTTTTTATTTGCTGTCCTCCCTTCTTATTGGGAGGGAGGGAGGGATTTCGTGTCGGACAGGACTGGAAGGGATTCCAGTGTCTTTCAAAAGGTATTGAGCCAATTCACAAAATGTCTCTCGGATCACTTGGTGCCCCCTCCATCACCAGGTTGCTCCATGCAATCTCCAGGCAAATGGCCCCACTGAACTGCTACAGCCCATGCACCGGGGCACTGAGGGTCACGCCAGGGAACAGTGCCCTGCCTGCAGGCAGCACCCTCAACCGTCTCCATGTGTGCTTTGATAAAAAAGCGAGGTTTCCATCCAGAGATGTATTCGAGCCATGGAGCTGGCTAAGTAAGCCCTGCAGCAGATCTCCCATGCAGTATGCTCTGCTTGCCTGGAGTCATTAACTACTGGCCGTACAGTCCCAGGCCACCTTCTCTGAGGATGGCAAACGCTGTCGTCTCTGGGTGTTAGATGGGTGTGCTCACCATCTGCTGAAATGAATTCAACCCAGAGGAACATGCTGGTGGCGTCACTCTGCTGTGCGAGCTGGTACCTGACCCATCCAGGCTGTTCATGCCTTTGCCATGGGAGCCTCCGTTGCAGTTGCCACCTCCAGCACAGAACCAAAACCAGCCATCGTGGCACTGGAAGTCTTACAGGCAAGTCTCCAAGGCAAGATTTGAACCACCTGTGAGTAATCCTGTAAGACTTGAAGGCACCAGTGGCCAAAAGTTATTTTCTCGCAGAGTTCCTCAGCAAAGACGAGGTGCATCGTTCCTGCCGGGCACCCAACCAGAAGGGCTGTCAGCAGAAGCCAGGAGTCAGGACCTTAGTGCAAAGGCCAGCAGCAAGGGGAGCAGTGAGATCTGGAAACACAGAAGGAGAAGCACAAAATGCCAAGGAGATGATTTAAGAGACATGTCGTTGCATAACAGGGGACCCGGCTTGGGGAAGGAAGAGGTGCTTGGCTCAAACATCTCACTGCGCTTTGGTAACAGAAGCTTAATCAAAGCCTTCTCACTGGTGGTGTTGCAAGTACCTCACAGCATTTTTTTTTCCTAGGTGGTAAACTGAATGAACCTGTCTCAAAGGCTGTGAAGGTTGTGCCGTACAGACTGGTTTGGCCGGGTTGGTGCTTTACTGCAGTCAATAGATTTTTATCAGATGCTTTTACTTGTTAAATTTTCCTTGGTAGTGTGAACAATCCAGCAAATAATATAAATGATGGAGCACTAGGGGGGACACAGCCAAGGAGATCGCCTCTTTGGCTGGATCCTCTCCTGCACAAGGGAGGCTTTGTGCAAGCTCACAGAAGCACCGTGTTCAGCTTGCTGTGGGCAGAGCTTGCGGCAGGCTTCGGGCTTTGTCTCCGTGCAGTGTCAGGCTGGCTTCGTTAACCACGGGGCTTAAAACTCGTTAGTTCTGAGGTTGCGGCCAGGCTGCTGGGAGGCTGCAGTTCCTCATGAGAGGTGCCCATCTCCCAGCAGCAGTGGCAAAGAGGCAGGTGGTCCTTTGGGCAAAGGAAGAGGCTTGGGCTGACCTCGGGGAGGGTCCTGCGCTGCCCATGAGAGCTGCCATGGGGGTCATGCTTCTTTGGCACTGCTGACCTCTGAGACCTGCAAAACAGAAGGGACCGGTGTCACCAAGCTGTCTGACCCACAGCCCATGGGTCAAGGACATGGACTGGTCACGGTTCGACCAACACCTGGTCTCATGTGGGTTGTCTTTGACCCCTGCGGATCCAGATAACGTGAAATATATCAAGTTGTGCTCACAGTGAGTCGGGTGCCAGGCACCTCTGGCTCAGGCAGTGTCATCGTCAGCTGCCAGGGTCACCTATGGAAACACTCTGTTTGCGGCAACACTGGCATCAGGTTGGAACAGGCCAGCCGGTGATCGGGGACCAGTCTCGGAGCGGCATCCCCTCTCAGAGATGTTTTCCTGGCTCTTGCAGGGTTAAGTGGCCCCTTTGGGCATTAGATCGATTACAAATGGACCGTGGGATCTTCAGCTGCCTCCCAGCTGATTCGCATGGCATTTCAAACACAACATCACAAGAGCCAGGGTTAATGCACACAAAAGGCCCTTCTCAGTGGGACAGATAAGCACTAACAGAGTTATTGCAGGAACACGGAGAGAGTACTGAATTTCCTACGTGCAGGACTGGCTAAGTCTAGGGAGAAGAAGACAGCCATGAAAAAAATCCAAGGTTTCCCTGGAATGCCCCTGTCCTAAACATAACATGGTATGGACCCTGCCCTTGCTACTTCTGCAAGTAATAAGCATGTGTTCAAATGCTGAGAAGAAATCAGTTCAACTGATGCCGCCCTAGTCTGTACACAGGTTTAAACAAGCGCTCGAACCTGGATTTCCCTCCAGCCTTCTCCCAGCACCGTTTCCCGTCCCCTTGGCTGTCCTTATCCCCAGTATTGCAGAGGGCACCCAGGGGGTTGGTCTGGGCATGTGCATCCGCAGCCACCGCACGCCTCGCCAAGGAGAAGGGCGATCCGGGGATAACCTGCTGGGAGCACGTCAGCCCTCCAGGAGTCCTAGTGCCTTTGCTTTCTACCTCTGGCCAGCTCCTTTCACCCGTGGCTACTAATTAGTGCATACAACAGGTACTGTGATTTCTCTTTCTCAATGGTTTTCTCATCTTTGATGGAAGGAAGGAATTTTCCATCCCTCACACCATCCCACCGTCTCTGTCCTGCTCGTCAGAGGCACACTTGGCCTTTCATGAGCTGGGAAGGCACTTCTTGTCCCCACCAGGACCTGCCCGCGATAAAGCCCAGCCGCAGGGAGCTGTAGCCTGGTGGTGCCTCTGTAAGAGCTCCTGCTACCCTCCAGGCACCCTAACCACGGCCTCCATGTCTTTCACTTTTTTATATATATCCCCTTAAGCAGCACCAGAGCTCCTCCTGCCTCCTACTGCCCTTGCTTCTGCCTGCAAGTGGGACCAGGGTGGGCAGAGACGCCAGCAGGCGTGCAGAAAAGAAGCGCTGGGGCACGACAGGCTGTTCCAGGGAGAAACCGTCCAGCAGTGCCCAGGGCAGGAGGAGCTGTGCCTCAGAGATCCTTTCTGTGCAGGCAGATGGGCTGCACAACAGCCCCCGCCCGCCGTGGAGGAATGCCAGGAGGGTCCTGCGAGCTGCCGCGGTGATGGCGAGCTCACAGAGCGGCTTGTGCCCACATTCTGCTGCCTGGGTACCTCAGCAGCATCAGGGTGCCAAGCAGGGCAGGCAGCATGGGGCTGGTGGGGTGTCTGCAGGGGCATGATGGAGCAGGCAGAGTGCAGCAGGATGAGGCCCATGGAGGACAGGGTGGAAGACGGGGAGCTGGGAAGGGGCCCATTGAGTCTCCCCGTGTCCCTGCCCACCGCCAGGGAGCTTGGGACTTGCAGTACCCACGTACCAGGGCCAGGAACCGGCCCGGCACGCTCAGCATGGGCACCAAGCCCCTCCAGGCCGACTGCCAGCTGGCACCAAGCACCCCATCTTTTAGGCAGAGCAGGAGCAGGCAGAGTTTGCCCCAGGCTCTTCCTTGCACTCAGTCCCCTCCATCCACTCCCCGCAGGCAGCACATGCTGGCCTTGGTTGGGCTGAGTGCCGTGAAGAGGTGACGGCAGGACCAGCCCCAGTATTCGATTAGCTCCATCATCCCCCAACAAGCACTTTGACGAGGTGACGCTCTACAACAATGTCGCTGTGCTCAGGACAGCCGCCCTGCTGGAGTTCAGCAGCATCGTTCTGCCCACCTCCTTCCCCCACGGGAGCCTCTCTGCCTCAGACCTCGGGAACTGCTGGGTCTTGGGCTGGATCCATCCCATCGCAGGTAACCCCCAGCTCCTGCGGCAGAGAGCTCTCTTGGGCAGGGCAGAGAGCCGCCTTCCCGCTCCCTCCTGCCAACAGCCCCAATGGGAGGAAGGGGAACAGGGCTTGTCCTGGGAGGAAGAAGTACCCACTGGTCACCCATCCCTGTTTTTTGGAGGCCAGGGTCTGCCCGGAGCCACAGGCTCACGGTAGTCCCTCGGTCAGGCAGGGGAAAGTGCCGCAGTGACTTCCTGAGGATGCTGTCCGTTGTGGACACGGATCCCTGCCCGCTGAAAAGGATCGCTCGGCTGCGTGCTGCATCCACAGGGACACCGACGAAGTGCCAGGCTGTTTGGTAAGGGACACAGAGAGCCAAGGCAGACTGGGCAGACATTTAGCCAAACCGCCTCCTCCCCGCTCTCTGCCCATCTCTGACTCCAGGCAGGGAGAGCAGCCAACACAATCGTTGGGTTTCTCCTGCTCAGTCCTTACAGGAAAAGATCCCTTCCGCGCAGCTGGCAAATAGCAGGCGTGGGAGACTGAACGTGTGACAGCCGCCTCTGCGTGAGCTGCGGGGTGAGCGTCTCCCTGCAGGCCTGCAGGCGCTGCCTCCGGTCCCTGGACCTCTCCCGCTGCCGGAGCCTCCGAGGGCCTTTGATGTGGCCAGGCTCTAAGTTGCTTGGGAGGCAAAATCAAGAGGGGTTCCTTGGGGTAGGTACCAAAGGATCAGGCATGGGGCTGGGCTGATGGGGACATGGGCAACCGCGGGGAGAGGTGCTGGTCACTTCGTCTGGGGCACACAGGGACATCATCAGCCCCCTGAATCAGTGGTGCTTTGCTGCCAGTGATGATGAAGGACTGAACTGCTGTGATCTGCCCTCCTCTCACCCCGGTGAAGTCCACAGCCACCAAGAGCGATGGCAGGAGGGATACTGCTGAGACACAACCCTGCCTTTTTTGTCTCTCAAAAGGGTGATGCCCGCGACCCCGTCATGTGCCAGATTAGAGGGACTGAGAAATGGGTCCTGAAAGGCATTCTCGGTGAGGGTGGCATGAGATGCTCCCTGTACATCCCAGTGTCCTACTCCAGCGACTGGATCTTGGCTACCCCCGAGAGGACAGGACCTCCTGCATTCCCCACGCTAGTCAGGGTGCAAGCTGATCTGCAGGCTCCACCCAGGGACTGGGAAGAGGCTTCCAGACCAGCGGTGAGGATATTTCAGGAAGCTGCTTTCAACCCCAAGAAGCGAAAGCCAGTCCTGAACTCACACGAGGCAGGGCCATCCGAGATGATCTATAACTCCTGCAGTGGGAAAATGCTTCCCACCTCCAAGGGACGCTTACACTTGCCCCAGGTGCTTGGGAAAGGGGTAGCTGCTCCCTTCTTGCCCTTTTGTTTCTTTAGGTAAATGAAGTATCCTTTTGCGATCAGAAAGCCTGCTTGGTTCCTGCATGCCATGTTGAAATGTTTTGCCCTATAAGCTCACACTGCTCCTCTCTCTTCTGTTGTCGGTGCATGCTCAGAGATGTTGAACCCTCACATCTCCCAGCAAATCCCCTCCGGTGCCTCCTGCGTTGAGTGATCACCAGGGCTTGCCCAGAGAGAAAGGACAGTTCCCGTGAACATGTCAGATTTGATCACCAGAGAATAACTGCTTGTGGTGATGGAGGGAGCGGGGAGCACCCAGAGCAGAGCTGGCTGACGTGCGGAGGGGCCAGGCAGCGGAGCCTGGTGGAAGCCAGCCCATGTTGGGACAGACCAAAGAGCCGGCCTCACAACAGAACCATGGGTTTCTTTATCATTTCATGCAGAAGTGGTTTCATCTCACTGCAGCTTGCAGGGGGCTACATTGACCCACTTGGCAGCAAACTTCCCCACAGGGTTGACTCCTTCTGCAGCTTTCACTGCCTGCCTTGCAGCATCAGACAAGCCTAGTGCTGGTTACCAGACAGCCTGACCAGGTTCCATGCTCTGCAGTAGCTTTGCAAGGACATCTGCAAGAGAAGAAAGGAGGAGAAAGCCTTAATATGTTCAGATAGCAGTGATGATATGTTGTGGAGAAAGCTGCAAAGCTGGAATCTAGCCTGGCCCAAACTGCCGTACTGCTTGCCCCTTCATCCCCCCGTGCTCCCACCTGAGATGGGTGCTCACTGGGGCATGCTGAGGAGAGGTCCTGCAGGTCTACATCAGCTTTGGTTTCTCCCCTGAATGTCACAGGAAGCCTGGGGACCCCACACAACAGCACTGTATAGAAACCTACAGCCCCTTGCATGGCAGCAGGAGGACGCGCCCCGCCACACAGGGGCTAGCAAAGAAAATAGGTTTATAGCCTCATTCTTATCCCAGGGACAACTACAGGATCCTTCTTTAGCCTCTTGAGCCCTCGCTGCTCTCCAGCTCCCAGAGGCTGGCAGGACCCTGGGCGCTGCTGCGTAGACAGCATGCGAGCCAGAGCCTGGGTCTCCCGGTCAAGGGAACAGCTGGGTGAGAAGGGATCTGCTTGCACAAAGACAGGCCTGCAGGCAGGCTGCCCACCAGCTCCGGGGTAGCCACAGCCAGACCCCTGTTTCTGAACTCACAGCGCTGGTGCTGATGGGTCAAGCCCAAATCCACACAGTTCTGACCTGTGAGAAAGGCTGGACCACATAAGCCCTGTCCATTGCGGACTGGGGTGCTGAGGGTCTAAGTGCTGGGCTTAGCCCAGAGCCTTCCCCATCCCAGCCCCAGCTAAGCCCACCTCCGCTCGAGGACGAGCAGGGGGTCAAGGTACACGACCACACTATCTGTCCCATCCAGCCCAGCCACTTCTTTCCCCACACTGCTGCGCGCAGGGGACAGGGATACAGACGTGTCCTGCCACCTGCAGGCTTTGACTATGCTCCGCTGTGTTATCTCTCCAACTCCTCCCAGGCTGCAGGAGTTGGGGCAGGAGAAGAGTCAAAGCTAATCTGGCAACTTTGCCATGCACTCATGTCTGGATCTTGGCCAGCCTTTCCTTATCAGGGAGGAGTCAAGATACGAGTGAGTAAGAAATGTCTGAGATCATCCAAGGGGACTACAAACACTGGGGAGCCATCAGGGGTGCTGGAAAAGGCCAGCGCAGGTTACATGCGCAGAGCCAGAGACATATCGGGCTGCCATACATCACCGCCTCCTTACACACGACAGATTTCAGTATAGCAACAGCCCGATGGTGCTTCCTGTCAAATTACAAGCTGTGTCCTTGTCTTGGCTTCCCCTTTGAGCTCAGTCATTAAAATTCACCCTCCGTCCTCAGGGTAGGGAGCGATGGCTGCTCCGTAAACAGGAAGAGCCTCCGGCTCTGCCAGGCACCTGTGAAACATCGGTGCGAGAACTCTCACACGGCGTCCCGGCGGGTCAGGAGCCAGCACTCCGGTCCCCGGGGTGGCTGCGGGTGGGCAGGCACGGATGGAGCTCCACTGGGACCCTGCACCCAGCTAGCACACGGCTGGGCTCCTGCACACCCAGCCTGGTCTCGCTCACTTTGGCGACTGCCACCTTCCTCTCCCAAGCCTTGAGGCTGTTTTGCAGGTCAGTAACAGCCATCTTCTTCTGCACGTAACTCAGCACAGGGGCGACGCTGTAGTCTGAGAGCTGCTTCCGCAGCTGCCAATTCCCACTCTCAGCTTTGGCTCGTTGCTGCCGGAGGAAGAGGGACAAAGGGCAAGGAGATGCTAGGGAACTGTCCCTTTGCCAGCTGGTGGCCAGTCCTGCAGGGAAGCAGGCAGGCAGGGTAAATTAAACCCTCGGCACTGCGGGGGAGCAGTGGAATGCATCCACTGGTGCCTCCATCCCTGCCAGGCAGCACTGCTAGGGAGCGCCTTGAACCCACTTCCCAAAGCTGTGGTGTCCCTGCCAGGCTATGTGTCCCCAGACTGGTATGACAGCACTGCCACTTCTCCCTGGGGAGGACACTGCTGGTGAAAAGTTCAAGGAAACAGAATTTCAAGAAGCCAGTGGCAGGTCCCTATGGAGCCAGGGCCAAAAATCCACAACATGGCTTGTTCTGCAAACCCGCCCCTGCTCACTGGCACTGGCAGGAGTTCCAGGACTTGCTCACATCCAGAAAGGCACACAGGTAGCCACTCATTGCCAGGCCTCGAATGGGCATCGATATCCACCATACCACAAAAAATACCTCAAAAGAGTCTTCCCAAGTGAAGTCCCAGGGTCTCCCAAATCACTCCCTTACCTCCTCCACCAGAGCAGCTTCTCTTTCCATTTTCTCCAGCAGCTCCTTCCTCTGGGAGATGTCTTTCATTAGAGACTTGGATGTTTTTATGGTGTCCTGCAGCTACCTCTGGAAGATGAGAGCAGGACAGCACCAGCGGGTGCAGCAGCAGCTCCCAGCCTCCTGCAAAGCCACCCCCGTACTCCTCCAGCTTGGTCTCAGCTGGCAGTGCAGGAGCTCTGCTCCCAAGGGAGCTCTGTGGCCCTGCTCCTCCCTTGCAGAAGGCAGCATCATGCCCTGGTCACGCAGCTACCGCTTCGTTATGTCCTGTGTCACACCGCAGCGCAGCCCACGGCACAGCAGCCGGGGTTTTGGCCTGACCCAGGCAGAATGGCTGATCGGGGGGAAGCAAATACATCCCGCTGAGAAGCACTTTTCACTGCTAAGAGCAGAGACTCGGGGGGGACGGCTGCAGTTCGTGACATCTTTAAATGTCACAGGTTCTGTAAAAAATGTATTTTCCTGTGGAAGTCAGCACCAAAGCTCTTTCCTACGGGAATTTTCCCCTGGGCTGTAAAATAACCCTGCTGCAAAGCATGAGCTGCATCGTCAGGCTGCGGTGAAACATGAATGAGGGCAGTGCTGCTTTTGGTGTGTCAGGCAAACCGCCCAACCGAACTGCTCAGTTGGTGGGAAGGCAGAGAGGTGTTCAGCGTTCTCTGACTGAGAAAGGGAAGGATGCAAGAGCTGTTAATCAGATTGTGTGTGACCCTTGGAAACAGAAGAAAAGCAAAACGGAGGTGCTGGGAGGTTCACCCACTTTATAGAAGTTGAGGACCTTGACAGTTTTCTCGATGGTCAGTTTTAGCTGCAGCAGCTCTTGGTTCTTCTCATCAATCTTCTCCTGCTGCTCAGCATTTCTAACCCGCAGCTGCTGCAAACGGACCTCACGGAGTGTCTTTTCCATCTGCCCCTTTCTGCAAGCCCCAAGGAAGCAGAGCTGTAGGTTGCTGACCAAAGCAGCATCCCAAGAAAAAAAGCTTTGCTCTGTGGGGAAAGCAGACCTAAAGAACAGGGTCTTCAGCCTGGCTTGCAAACCTGGGGCCTGGGGGAGAAATGCGAGACACAGCGTGCCACTGAGCCTGTGCTCTGTGTCCTTGCTTAGAGGCTCCAAGCAGTGCACGGGCCCCCTCTGGTGAGGCTCCTGCCATGCCAGCAGCAGCCAGCCCCCAGGGAACCGTTCTGATCCACCCTCCATCTTTCCCAGGGCAGAGATCTGCCAGCTTCCACCCTGTGAGACTTCTGCCCTCATCCCATGGATGCAGACACGTGCCAGGTCTGAACCTGGGCAGACGACGGTGCCCTTGGACAAAGGCAGCAAGGCCAGGAGCAAAGGAGGAAGAGGAGGCGGAGAAGGGCCCCGCATCTCTACGCAGAGGAGGCCCTGCTCTGCGCTGGGCTGTACTCCTCTTGTTCTTCAAGGGACCACCTAGTCCCTGCTTCTCCTCAACTGCCACACGCACCTGCCTGACCTGCGGCTGCAGCTGCGTCTTGTAAGCCTCGAGCAGGTCATTTTCTAAGCGCAACTTCTCTCTCGGCAGATCCTAAAGAAAAACAGCGGATTATAGTGGAACAGCAGAGCCTGTGTCCTGTCCCGCTCGGCAGGGGTGGGCGGAGGTCATCTTTTACAATGCTCGGTGCGGTTCGCGGGAGAAACCACAGGCTCTCCGGAGGTAGAAGCAAAAGAATTAACTTTATTACAAACTTTCCCTAAAACTGTGGTGGAAGGAATAAAAAGACTAGACGAGTTCTTATTCTTATAAAAGGTCCGGAATAGAAGGAGAAAAGGAGAAAAGACAGAAAGAAAGAGAGGAAACAAAGAGATAGGATCACCCTCTGTGGATCCAGCAACGTCTTCTCAGTCTGTGAATTGGAGTCCCCTTGGCGAGTTGGTCGGTGGCTCCGCCAGGGTCCCGGGTGGAGGAGCGCGCCCCATGGCTGACGGGCAGTCGCCCTTTTATAGGGTTGGGTCCTTTTGGACTCCTCCCACAGGTGGAGACTCATTTGCATGCTTGCACATGCATGGTGAGCTACTTCTGGAACGTTCCGGAAGGCGGTAGGGGTATCAGGGTAGCCCCCAGACTCAGTTAACTTTGTGCTTTGACGGGGCATGGGCACAGGACGTCGCGGTCTCCCAGCAGTTTCACCTGCGCAGTTATCTCTGCGGTTTCAGGGTAGTTGGTCAGCACAGGGAACCACCCCACACCTTTCTGGAGCGTGACTCGCTGCTCTTCTTCCCTGACGTGTGCCCAAGCGAACACAGGCTGCTCACCACAAACAGGCCTTCAGTCTCCTTCAGTTTGTTGGTTTGAGACACCCAACGAAAAGGGGTCCCTTGACCACCACAGCCTGGGAGGAGAAAGAGCACCCAGATCCCACTCCTTATGGTGCAGTTCCCGTTCAACTCATCCGCACTGCAGCCTTCACTGCTGTCTTAGAAAGGAGCCCAGCGAGGAACGCTGCTCAGCGTCACCCTGCCCCAAGCGTGGGGGCACGGCCGTGCACTTTCCAAGGCTCCGCTATGGGCCCTGTAGCATCTGTGCTCGCAGCCATGCTGCAGCTCAGCAGCCTGGTGAGCACCTGGGCTACTCACCCACTGACGAGTGTGCCGAGGGCTCTCTAAAGAGACTTGCTAAGCCAGTCTGAAAACCTGATGTAGGCCACACAGGAGTATGGGAACTAGGATTTTCCCTACCCAACATACTTGTCAGATGACAGACCAACCTCAACATTTGCCATCATGCACTGACCCTCTGGCAGTTCTTCTCCTCCATGTATCTCAGCAGCTTCTCAGAAGCTATGATACTCCCTTTCTTGCTGGAAACGCTGATGATGATGTCTTTCTCAAAGTCACTGGTGGCTTTCTTAACATCAGTCCACCAAACATCTGCTTCTTCAATGACTGCCTGTAGAAACAGAGTCACTGAACAGTCAAGAGGTGGTAACTTCCTTTATTCAGACAGCTTTGGGAACAGAGAACACCAGAAAGGACCAGGCATGCTCTCTGCTGGCGTTACCAGCGTTTCTCCTGTGGGAGCACAGAGTTTCACCCTTTGCAGCTCAGGCACATGGTGCAGGCTCATACAGCACTGCTACTTCACTGACTCAAAAAGAACGAGGAAAAAAATCTCTCATGTGCCTGAGCTTCAACACCTGTCACTCCATTCCGACCTACAACCATTGCCAGACTGACTAAGCCAACACAAGACACGTCACCACCCTTTGTTTCCTGCATATACCTTGTGGCCACAGGAGAGGGATGGGCTGCCTGCTTCACCTCTCCTGGCCGCTGCAGGGAGCATCAGTGGTCTGAACCAAACACAGAGGTCTCTCCTTCCCCAAAATCTCCTGAGCATCTTGGCTAGGAGGAGATCTTGGCAGCCAGCACAGGGCAGGCAGAGGTGGTGATACAGCCACAAGGAGCCTGCAGCAGGAACACAGTCTTGGAGCATCCTCTGAAGAAATTGCAGAGACAGCAGAAAGGCAGACCCTGGAGAAGACTGCATGGAGCCCAGCCAAACCAGGAAGCTTCTGGGAGCTGCTAGAATGAAAAATACGTCTGGCACAAAGGGCACACCTTAAAGAAGTTGACAAAAAGGAGATTTTTCTTTTGAGTGTTGACTTCTTCATCTCACACAGCAGATCTCAGCTTCTGAAGCTAAAAATCTTCCCCTCACCTGTGTTATTATTAGTTCCTGCCATACTAAGATCCATCTTTAGAAACTGGGCACCTCTGATCTCTGTCGGTGTACTTGCCTTCAAGAAGGGGGTGAGGTGGGAGGACAGTTCTGGCTCCCAGTCTCAGCTCAGGACCACTCACAGCAACGCTCTGCTATGAACAGCCCTCACCAAGCAAGTCTGTCTCGCTGCCTGAGGGCTGGCACAGTGAAAGAGGTGTGGAAAGTAACCAGACTGTTTAACACCTTGGTGATTGTAAGGGTCCTGGAGAGCTGTACCTCAAGGGTCTGCAAGGTCTGCTCTGAATCCTGCTTCATCCTCTGAATCTCATCCTCCACCTCAGTCAGCTCCCACTCAGCCAGCTCACATTTCTGCTCTGTTGTCAGGCCCACAGAACAGTCCGTCGCAGCATGCAACTTGGATTTGTACCTGCCACGTGTCTGCAAGAACCAAGGAATAACGTTAGAAAGCCAGCACTGGCTAACTGTTGCTGCGTCTTCCTGTGTTCAAAAAGAAAATGATCTCAACGGTCACGTTAGCAGGATTCCAGCTTCCAGGAAGGACGAGGAGGCTTCTCCAGAGCAGAGGTAACTCAGGGCCACACCTGGGCTGACCCCATCCATCCTCTCATCCACCCACAAAGCCCTCCCACGCCAGCACTTTCAGTTTAATTCAACAGGCAAATGCAGGGCTAGAGGTTAAAGCCACTGTGACAGCTTCACGTGGGCAGGTAGAACACCTCGTCGTAGTGAAGATGCTAATTGTTGCGTAGGACAGACGAGGTCTCCTACCACTGCCTGGGCCAGGCGCCCTGAGGAGCCGAGCTGACTGCAGCACGGGCAGGCTGGAGTACGCTGGCGGAAGGACTGACACCACCTGGGAGCAATTCCCAGTGCTGTGGGGCACAGGGAGCAGGCGCTGCTTCGCAGAGAGCCAGTGCCCACCTGGCCAAAGGCCACGTTCCTAAGGGCTCCGCCTGGGACTAACCAGAAAGCGCCAACTTTGGACTCAGGCAGGCAACCTAAAAGTGCAGGACACTGGCTGACAGGAGCTCCGCTGCAAAGGGTCTCGAGCTGCTGTTCACCCTGTCCCTGGTGAAAAGCGGCAGACGCTCTCTGTTAACCCCCTCCCTCCCCCCGGGAGGGGAAGGAACGGAGAAAAGGGAGAGAGACTTTACGGGCTGGAAATTAAAACTACTTTAA